>NC_092046.1:94865620-94944761 GCF_003086295.3 Arachis hypogaea | reverse complement strand
ATTTCAATTTTAAAATTTATCTTTTTTAAATCTTTTTCAATTCTAGTTTTTTTTATATTTTTCGAAAATCCTTTATAAAATTTTTCAAAATCTTTTTCTTTTCTTATTCATAATTTTCGAATTACTTGTACTATTTTATTATTTTGATTGAAAAATTTTAAGTTTCGTGTTTCCTTGTTGAGAAAGTTTCAATCTTCAAATTTTAAAATCATATCTTTTTCAAATCTTTTCTTTTATTTGTTTAATTTTACAAGTATCTTTAATTTTAAGACATATCTTTTTCAAAACTCCCTAACCACTTTCTCTCTCTCCAATTTTCGAAAATCATATCCAAAATTTTTCAAATCTTTTTAATTAATTAGCCATCTTAGTATTTGAATTTTTTTATTTATTTTAATCTATTTTATTTTATTTTATTTTATTTTAGTTTTCGAAGATTATTTTCTAGTTTCCAATTATTTTATTTTATTTTCTTTTCTTTTGAATTCGGTTATCCTTAATTAAATAAAATAAAAACAAAAATATTTTATTTTCTCCATCATGGACTTAAGTAGAAATGAACAGTCCAGAAGGACTCTAGGGTCATATGCTAACCCCACTAATGCTTCCTATGGGAGTAGTATCTGTATACCTCCCATCAAAGCTAGCATTTTTGAGCTAAATCCTCAGCTCATTATCATGGTGCAGCAAAATTGCCAGTATTTCGATCTTCCACAGGAAGAACCTATTGAGTTTCTGGCACAGTTCTTACAAATTGCTGACACAGAACGTGATAAGGAAGTAGATCAGGATGTCTATAGATTATTACTGTTTTCATTTGCTGTAAAAGATCAAGCTAAGAGGTGGTTAAACAACCAAACCACAGCAAGCATAAGAACATGGAAACAGTTATCAAACAAATTCCTGAATCAATATTTCCCTCCAAAAAGGATGACACAGCTAAGGCTGGACATCCAAGGCTTTAAACAAGAGGATAATGAATCCCTTTATAATGCCTGGGAGAGGTACAGAGGGATGCTAAGGAAATGCCCCTCTGAAATATTTTCAGAATGGGTACAGTTAGACATCTTCTACTATGGGCTTACAGAAAAGGCCCAAATGTCTCTAGACCACTCAGCTGGTGGATCTATACATATTAGAAAGACAATTGAAGAGGCTCAAGAGCTCATTGATACAATTGCTAGAAATCAATATCTATACTTAAGTAGTGGGTCCGCCATGAAAGAAGAAGCTAATGCAGTATCCACTGAACTTAGTCCTCAAGAACAAGTTGCTGAACTCAATCAGCAATTGCTTATTGGTGCACAAATTGTGAATCACACTTTTCACAACTCGTACCACTAACCAGCAAGTGTACTGGGTCGTCCAAGTAATACCTCACGTGAGTAAGGGTCGAATCCCACGGAGATTGTTGGTTTGAAGCAATCTATGGTTATCTTGTAAATCTTAGTCAGGAAGTCAATTATGTTTATCAGTTGAATTGCGAATAACCAAGAGAGCATAAATTAAAGGTTACTTGTTATGCAGTAAAGGAGAATATGTTGGAGTTTTGGAGATGCTTTGTCTTCTGAATCTCTGCTTTCCTCTGTCTTCTGATTCACGCATGCACGTCCTCCTATGGCAAGCTGTATGTAGGAGATCACCATCGTCAATGGCTACATCCCATCCTTTCAGTGAAGAATATGCTCACATGCTCTGTCACAGCACGGCTAATCACCTGTCGGTTCTCGATCATACTGGAATAGGATTCTTCATCCTTTTGCGTCTGTCACTAACGCCCAGCACTCGTGAGTTTGAAGCTCGTCACAGTCATTTGATCATTGAATCCTACTCGGAATACCACAGACAAGGTTTAGACTTTCCAGATTCTCATGAATGCCGCTATCAGTTCTAGCTTATACCACAAAGATTCTAATTAAGAGATCTCAGAGATACTCATTCAATCGGATATAGAACGGAGGTGGTTGTCAGGCATACGTTCATGGTTTGAGGAAGGTGATGAATGTCACAGATCATCACCTTCATCACAGTTAAGCGTGAATGAACATCTTAGATAGGAACAAGCGTGTTTGAATGGAAAACAGAAATACTTGCTTTAATTCATCGAGACACAACAGAGCTCCTTACCCCCAACAATGGAGTTTAGAGACTCATGCCGTCAAAGAGTACAAAGTTCAGATCTAAAAATGTCATGAGATACAAAATAAGTCTCTAAAAGTTGTTTAAATACTAAACTAGTAGCCTAGGTTTACAGAGAATGAGTAAACTATGATAGATGGTGCAGAGATCCACTTCTGGGGCCCACTTGGTGTGTGCTAGGGCTGAGACTTAAGCAATTCACGTGCATAAGGCTGTTTTGGGCGTTCAATGCCAGGTTTGGATCCATTTCTGGCGTTGAACTCCAACTTTTAATCCTTTTCTGGCGCTGGACGCCAGAATTGGGCTGAGAACTGGCGTTGAATGCCAGTTTACATCGTCTATCCTTGAGCAAAGTATGGACTATTATATATTTCTGGAACGCCCTAGATGTCTACTTTCCAACGCAATTGGAAGCGCGCCATTTCGAGTTCTGTAGCTCCAGAAAATCCACTTTGAGTGCAGAGAGGTCAGAATCCAACAGCATCAGCAGTCCTTTTTCAACCTGAATCAGATTTTTGCTCAGCTCCCTCAATTTCAGCCAGAAAAATACCTGAAATTACAGAAAAACACACAACTCATAGTAAAGTCCAGAAATATGAATTTTTCCTAAAAACTAATGGAAATAAACTAAAAACTAACTAGAATATCCTAAAAACTATATGAAATTAACCCCAAAAAGCGTATAAAATATCCGCTCATCACAACACCAAACTTAAACTGTTGCTTGTCCTCAAGCAACTAGACAAATAAAATAGAAGACTAATAGGTTGAGAAGCAATAATATCTCAGAGTTTTTAAGTGAAGCTCAGATTCTAATTAGATGAGCGGGACTAGTAGCTTTTTGCTTCTGAACAGTTTTGGCATCTCACTTTATCCATTGAAGCTCAGAGTGATTGGCATCTATAGGAACTTAGAATTCAGATAGTGTTATTGATTCTCCTATTTCAGTATGATGATTCTTGAACACAGCTATTTTATGAGTCTTGGCCGTGGCCCTAAGCACTTTATTTTCCAGTATTACCACCGGATACATAAATGCCACAGACACATACTTGGGTGAACCTTTTAGATTGTGACTTCAGCTTTGCTAAAGTCCCCAATTAGAGGTGTCCAGAGTTCTTTAAGCACACTCTTCTTTTTGCTTTGGACCTTGACTTTAACCGCTCAGTCTCAAGTTTTCACTTGACACCTTCACGCCACAAGCACATGGTTAGGGACAGCTTGGGTTAGCCGCTTAGGCCAGGATTTTATTCCCTTAGGCCCTCCTATCCACTGATGCTCAAAGCCTTGTGATCCTTTTTATTACCCTTGCCTTTTGGTTTTAAGGGTTATTGGCTTTTTGCTCTTGCCTCTTGGTTTTAAGAGCTTTTGGCTTTTTCTGCTTGCTTTTTCTTTTTCTTTCTATTTTTTTTCGCCTATTTTTTTTTCTGCAAGCTTTGTTCTTTGCTGCTTTTTCTTGCTTCAAGAATCATTTTTATGATTTTTTAGATTATCAATAACATGTCTCATGTTCATCATTCTTTCAAGAGCCAACATATTTAACAGTCTTAAACAACAAATTCAAAAGACATATGCACTGTTCAAGCATTCATTCAGAAGACAGAAAGCATTGCCACCACATTTAACTAATTAGAATTTCTCTTATTAAAACTCGAAATTTTATTGCCTCTTATTCAAAAGATCTACTATTTTATTCATGTTTGCTGATGATGAGAAAAATAGACTATAACTTAATTAGAGATAAAATCAAAATAGATACTAATTACTACTGTCTGACTCCTAAGGTAAAACTAAAATAAGAACAATTATCACAGAGTTAAGGCTAAGATTAGAACTCAACAACCTTGAGGTTTGGGAAGTAGATGTTCCTCTAGTCTGTGAGGTGCTTGGTCCTTCAAGAGATAACTCCTGACGCTTCAGTTCCTTTAAGTCACGCCCTTGCTCCTCTTGTTCCCTGAGCAGTTTGCAGAGCATGCTGTTTTGATTTTGCTCTTGGATCTCCGGATATTCATCTTCTTTCAGATCGAATTTAACTTCCGGGATCACTGATCTTAGACCCATTATTTTGTAGTAATGGTCTGAATGTTCCTTGGTTAAGAACTTCCCTTGATTCCAAAGTGGTTTTGGAATACTCTCTTTCTTGCCTCTTGGAGTGGGTTGTTTTCCTTTAGGGGCCATGATCTTAGTGATCACGGATAAGCACACCAAACTTAGAGGTTTGCTTGTCCTCAAGCAAAAGAAAAGAACGGAGATGGGTAGAAGGAGAGCTTGTGTCCAGTGGTGGATGAGAGGAGGGAGGGTAGGATTTTCGAAAAAATTAAAAAGATAAGATAGAAGATATGATTTTAAAAAGATATGATATGAAAAGATGTGAATTAAGATTGAAAAGATAAGAAAGATTTTTGAAAAAGATAGATCTAGATTTTGAAAAAGATAATGTGGAGATTTGAAAAAGATATTGATTAGTTGAAAAGATTTTAGAGTGAAAAAGATAGATTTGTTTTTTTTTTTAGAAAAGGTTTGAAAAGAGTTGGATTGAATTTTCAGAAGGGGATTTGTGCTTATGGATTAAGATACATTTGATATTTTTAAAGAGGGATTTTAGAAATCAAGGTTCTTAACATGTTTATGCAAGAAATCATGAATTGAAAGCATGGAATTTTAAAATTAGAATGAAAAAATATGAAGAAAAATGATTTTACCTCCTCCCCACCATCCTGGCGTTTGAACGCCCAAACACTGCCTGTTTTGGGCGTTCAATTCCCAAATGCTGTACTCCTGGGCGTTCAACGCCCAGTTGTTGCCCTTTTCTGGCGTTGAACGCCAGATTGCTATCCTTACTGGCGTTCAGCGCCCACTGGATGCCCCTTTTGGGCGCTGAACGCCCAAAATGGGCTCTTACTGGCGTTTTCTTGCCAGTGAGCTCTTTTTCTCTATTTTGTGTGCAGATTCCTTCTGTAACCCTGTGAATTTATAAAATTGATTCTTTACCTTAGTATCAATGAACTTTATATAAACAAATAAAAATAAAAATAGGGCAAAATGCTTAGAGGATTGATGCCCCACGACTGGGTTGCCTCCCAGCAAGCGCTTCTTTATTGTCTTTAGCTGAACCTTGCTGAGCTTTTAATCTAGCTTCAGCCTTGAGCACTCTTGCTCAATGTTGCCTTCAAGATAGTGCTTGATTCTCTGTCCATTGACAATGAACTTCTTATCAGAATCAATATCTTGAAGCTCCACATAACCATATGGTGATACACTTGTAATCACGTATGGTCCCCTCCACCGGGATTTCAATTTCCCGGGGAATAGCCTGAGTCTAGAGTTAAACAGCAGAACCTTCTGTCCTGGTTCAAAGATTCTAGATGACAGCTTTCTGTCATGCCATTTTTTTGATTTCTCTTTATAAAGCTTGGCATTTTCGAAAGCTGTGAATCTGAATTCCTCTAGCTCATTTAGCTGGAGCAATCTCTTTTCTCCTGCTAATTTGGCATCAAAGTTTAGGAATCTGGTTGCCCAGTAGGCTTTATGTTCCAATTCCACGGGCAGGTGACATGCCTTACCATACACCAGTTGGTATGGAGAGGTCCCTATAGGGGTCTTGAATGCTGTTCTGTAAGCCCACAGAGCATCATCCAAGCTCCGTGCCCAATCCTTTTTACGGGTATTTACTGTCCGTTCCAGGATTCTTTTTAGTTCTCTATTAGAGACTTCAGGTTGCCCATTGGTTTGTGGATGATATGGAGTAGCCACCTTGTGGCGAATCCCATATCGAACCATGGCAGAGTAAAGCTGTTTATTACAGAAGTGAGTGCCCCCATCACTGATTAGTACTCTAGGGACACCGAACCTACTAAAGATATGTTTCTGGAGGAACTTCAGCACTGTTTTAGTATCATTGGTGGGTGTGGCAATGGCCTCAACCCATTTTGATACATAGTCAACTGCCACCAGAATATAAGTGTTTGAGTATGATGGTGGGAAAGGTCCCATGAAGTCAATTCCCCATACGTCAAACAACTCAATCTCCAAGATTCCTTGTTGAGGCATGGCGTAACCATGAGGCAGATTGCCAGCTCTTTGGCAACTGTCACAGTTACGTACAAACTCTCGGGAATCTCTATAGAGTGTGGGCCAATAGAAGCCACATTGGAGGACCTTGGTGGCTGTTCGCTCACCTCCGAAATGGCCTCCATATTGAGATCCATGGCAGTGCCATATGATCCTCTGTGCTTCTTCCCTAGGCACACACCTACGGATTATTCCGTCTGCACATCTCTTAAAGAGATAGGGTTCATCCCACAAGTAGTACTTTGCATCAGTGATTAATTTTTTCTTTTGTATCCTGTTGTACTCTTTGGGTATGAACCTTGCAGCTTTATAGTTTGCAATATCGGCAAACCATGGTGTTTCCTGAATGGCAAATAAATGCTCATCCGGTAAAGTCTCAGAGATCTCAAGAGAGGGGAGGGGCGTCCCTTCTATTGGCTCTATCCGGGACAGATGATCAGCCACTTGGTTCTCTGTCCCTTTTCTGTCTCTTATTTCTATATCAAACTCTTACAGAAGCAACACCCATCTGATGAGCCTGGGTTTTGAATCCTGCTTTGTGAGTAGATATTTAAGAGCAGCATGGTCAGTATACACAATCACTTTTGATCCTACTAAGTATGATCTGAACTTGTCAATGGCGTAAACCACTGTAAGCAATTTTTTTTCTGTGGTTGTGTAATTTTTCTGGGCATCATTTAAAACGCGGCTAGCATAATAAATGACATGCAGGAGCTTGTCATGCCTCTGTCCCAGTACTGCACCAATGGCGTGATCACTGGCATCACACATGAGCTCAAATGGTAATGTCCAGTCTGGTGCAGAAATGACTGGTGCTGTGACCAGCTTAGCTTTCAGCGTTTCAAACGCCTGCAGGCACTCTGTGTCAAACACAAATGGCGTGTCAGCAGCTGACAGATTGCTTAGAGGTTTTGCGATTTTTGAAAAATCCTTTATAAACCTTCTATAGAATCCTGCATGCCCCAGAAAGCTTCTGATTGCCTTAACATTGGCAGGTGGTGGTAATTTTTCAATTACCTCTATTTTTGCTTGATCCACCTCTATTCCCTTGTTGGAGATTTTATGCCCAAGGACGATCCCTTCAGTCACCATGAAGTGACATTTTTCCCAGTTTAAAACTAGGTTGGTCTCTTGGCATCTTTTCAGAACAAGTTTCAGGTGATCAAGACAGGAGCTGAATGAGTCTCCATATACTGAGAAGTCATCCATGAAAACTTCTAGAAAATTTTCCACCATATCAGAGAAAATAGAGAGCATGCATCTCTGGAAGGTTGCAGGCGCATTACACAGCCCAAATGGCATCCTTCTATAAGCAAACACTCCAGATGGACATGTGAATGCTGTTTTCTCTTGATCCTGGGGATCTACTGCAATCTGGTTAAAGCCTGAGTAGCCATCCAAAAAGCAGTAATACTCATGACCTGCCAGTCTTTCTAACATCTGGTCTATGAATGGTAAAGGAAAATGATCCTTTCTGGTGGCTATATTGAGCCTTCTGTAGTCAATACACATGCGCCACCCTATAACTGTTCTCGTAGGAACCAGTTCATTCTTTTCATTATGAATCACTGTCATGCCTCCCTTTTTTGGGACAACTTGGATAGGGCTCACCCAGGGGCTATCAGAAATAGGATAAATAATCCCAGCCTCTAGTAATTTGGTGACCTCTTTCTGCACCACTTCCTTCATGGCTGGATTTAGCCGCCTCTGTGGTTGAACCACTGGTTTGGCATTATCCTCCAATAAGATTTTGTGCATGCATCTAGCTGGGCTTATGCCCTTAAGGTCACCTATGGACCACCCAAGAGCTGTCTTGTGTGTCCTTAGCACTTGAATAAGTGCTTCCTCTTCCTGTGAATTTAAAGCAGAGCTTATGATCACTGGAAAAGTGTCACCTTCTCCCAGAAATGCATATTTCAAGGATGGTGGTAATGGCTTGAGCTCGGGTTTAGGAGGTTTTTCCTCTTCCAGAAGAAATTTCAGAGGCTCTTTCATGTCCTCTGAGTCCTCCGAATTAGGCTGAACATCTTTAAAGATATTTTCCAACTCTGATTCGAGACTCTCTGCCATGTTGATCTCTTCTACCAAGGAGTCAATAAGATCAACTTTCATGCAGTCTGTTGATGTGTCTGGATGCTGCATGGCTTTGACAGCGTTCAACTTGAACTCATCATCATTGACTTTCAGGGTTATTTCCCCCTGTTGGACGTCAATGAGGGATCGTCCAGTTGCTAGGAAGGGTCTTCCTAGAATGAGAGTAGCACACTTGTGCTCCTCCATTTCCAGCACAACAAAGTCAGTGGGAAAGGAGAATGGCCCAACTCTGACTATCATGTCTTCGATCACGCCTGATGGGTATTTAGTGGAGCCATCAGCAAGTTGGAGACATATCCGGGTTGGTTTAACTTCGTCAGTTAAGCCAAGCTTTCTGACAGTGGATGCAGGTATTAGGTTGATGCTTGCCCCAAGATCGCAGAAAGCTGTCTTGGTACAATTATCTTCTAATATGCATGGTATCAGAAAAGCTCTTCAGAATGACTGCACTGCATTCTTCAGTGAGGAGAACTCTTTCTGTTTCTCTCCAGTCCTTCTTATGACTCAAGATCTCTTTCATGAACTTGGCATAAGAAGGTATTTGCTCAAGTGCCTCTGCAAATGGAATCTTTATTTCAAGAGTCCTGAGATAATCTACAAAGCGAGCAAATTGCTTATCCTGCTCCTCTTTCCGGAGTTTTTGAGGATAAGGTATTTTGGCTTTATATTCCTCAACCTTAGTTGCTGCAGGTTTATTGCCTACAGAAGTGGTTGAAGAAGCCTTTTTAGAGGGGTTGTTATCAGCATTTGTGTGTGTCTGATCCCTCATTGGCAATTGAGTGCCAGAGTTAGAAACTGGAGTTACGTTAGACGCCAACTCCTTGTCTGTTCCTGGCGTCTGAACGCCAGAACTGTGCCCATTTTGGGCGTTCAGTGCCAGATCTTGCCCAATTTGGGCGTTCAACGCCAGATCCTTGCCCATTTCTGGCGTTGAACGCCAGTTTTGCCTTGTTTCTGGCGTTGAACGCCAGTCCTGAGCATGGTCTGGGCGTTCAACGCCAGCCTTCCACCAAATTTCTGGCGTTTTAGTTCCAGAATTACTTTTCCCTGGGCTCTTACTGTCCTCAGGTGAATTTTGGGTGGTTTGCTCATTTCTTAGCTTCTTGCTGCCTTGAGGTGGGGTATTTAATCTTTTCCCACTTCTTAATTGAACTGCTTGGCATTCTTCTGTTATTTGCCTTGACAGCTGCTGCTTTGTTTGCTTAAACTGTTCTTCCATATGTATATTAGCCATCCTTGTCTCTTGTAGTCTATCTTTGAATTCGGCTAACTGCTTTGTTAGGAAGTCCAATTGCTGATTGAATTCAGCAGCTTGTTTCACAGGACTGAGTTCAGCAGTTGTTGTTTTAACCTCTTCTTTCATAGAAGGGTCACTGCTTAGGTACAGATGCTAATTCCTGGCAACTGTATCAATGAGCTCTTGAGCCTCTTCAATTGTCTTTCTTATGTGGATAGATCCACCAGCTGAGTAATCTAGAGACATCTGAGCTCCTTCTGCAAGCCCATAGTAGAAGATGTCTAACTGAACCCACTCTGAAAACATTTCTGAGGGGCATTTTCTTAGCATCTCTCTGTATCTCTCCCAGGCATCATAAAGAGATTCATTATCTCTTTGTTTAAAGCCTTGGATGTCCAGCCTTAGCTGTGTCATCCGTTTTGGAGGAAAGTATTGATTCAGGAATTTTTCTGTCAGCTGTTTCCATGTCCTTATGCTGGCCTTAGGTTGGTTATTTAACCACCTCTTAGCTTGATCTTTTACAGCAAATGGAAACAGTAATAGTCTGTAGACATCCTGATCTATTTCTTTATCATGTACCGTGTCAGCAATTTGTAAAAACTATGCCAGAAACTCTGTAGGTTCTTCCTGTGGAAGACCGGAATACTGGCAACTTTGCTGCACCATGATAATGAGCTAAGGATTCAACTCAAAGATACTGACTCCAATGGAGGGTATGCAGATACTACTCCCATATGAAGCAGTAGAGGGGTTAGAATATGACCCCAGAGTTCTCCTGGACTGTTCATTTCCGCTTAGGTCCATGATGGAGAAAGGGAGATGATGTAAAATAGAAAAAATATTTTTATTTATTTATTTATATATTTATTTCAAAAATGAAATAAATTAAAATAAAATAAATAAAAATTGAGTGAAGATTTTCAAAAAACTGAGGAGAGAGAAAGTGGTTAGGAAGTTTTGAAAAGGATATGATGATTTTGAAAAAAAAAATATTTTAGATTTTGAAATAAAAATCTGAATTTTAGAAATATATTTCGAAAATTTGTTTTTAAAATAGAGAGAAAAGATATTTTTCATTTTTAAGAGGAAAGAGAAAAATAATAAGATAGCACAAGATTTAAAATTTTTAGATCTAATGCTCCTTATTTTCGAAAATTTTTGAGGGAAAACACCAAGGAACACCAAACTTAAAAATTTTAAGATCAAGACACAAGAAAAACTCAAGAACACTTTGAAGACTCACAAGAACACAAGAACATGAAGGACGAACACCAAACTTAAAATTTTTAGAAAACCAAAATAAATTTTCGAAAATTTTAAGAAAAATCAACAAGAAAACACCAAACTTAAAGTTTGGCACAGAATTTAGTAGAAAAATTATTTTTGAAAAAGATTTTAAAAAGAAAATAAGGATTCTAAAATTTTAACACGACAATAATAAGAGACTCTAAACAAAAAAGGAGAAATTTTTCCTAATCTAAGCAACAAAATAAACCGTTAGTTGTCCAAACACGAACAATCCCCGGCAACGGCGCCAAAAACTTAGTGCACAAATTGTGAATCACACTTTTCACAACTCGTACCACTAACCAACAAGTGCACTGGGTCGTCCAAGTTATACCTCACGTGAGTAAGGGTCGAATCCCACGGAGATTGTTGGTTTGAAGCAATCTATGGTTATCCTGTAAATCTTAGTCAGGAAGTCAATTATGTTTATCAGTTGAATTGCGAATAACCAAGAGAGCATAAATTAAAGGTTACTTGTTATGCAGTAATGGAGAATATGTTGGAGTTTTGGAGATGCTTTGTCTTCTGAATCTCTGCTTTCCTCTGTCTTCTGATTCACGCACGCACATCCTCCTATGGCAAGCTGTATGTAGGGGATCACCGTCGTCAATGGCTACATCCCATCCTCTCAGTGAAGAATATGCTCACATGCTCTGTCACAGCACGGCTAATCACCTGTCGGTTCTCGATCATATTGGAATAGGATTCTTCATCCTTTTGCGTCTGTCACTAACGCCCAGCACTCGCGAGTTTGAAGCTCGTCACAGTCATTCGATCATTGAATCCTACTCGGAATACCACAGACAAGGTTTAGACTTTCCAGATTCTCATGAATGCCGCCATCAGTTCTAGCTTATACCACAAAGATTCTAATTAAGAGATCTCAGAGATACTCATTCAATCGGATATAGAACGGAGGTGGTTGTCAGGCATATATTCATGGTTTGAGAAAGGTGATGAATGTCACGGATCATCACCTTCATCACAGTTAAGCGCGAAGGAACATCTTAGATAGGAACAAGCGTGTTTGAATGGAAAACAGAAATACTTGCATTAATTCATCGAGACACAGCAGAGCTCCTCACCCCCAACAATGGAGTTTAGAGACTCATGCCATCAAAGAGTACAAAGTTCAGATCTAAAAATGTCATGAGATACAAAATAAGTCTCTAAAAGTTGTTTAAATACTAAACTAGTAGCCTAGGTTTACAGAAAATGAGTAAACTATGATAGATGGTGCAGAGATCCACTTCTGGGGCCCACTTGGTGTGTGCTGGGGCTGAGACTTAAGAAATTCACGTGCATAAGGCTGTTTTGGGCGTTCAACGCCAGGTTTGGATCCATTTCTGGCGTTGAACTCCAACTTTTAATCCTTTTCTGACGCTGGACGCCAGAATTGGGCATGGAACTGGCGTTGAACGCCAGTTTACATCATCTATCATTGAGCGAAGTATGGACTAATATATATTGCTGGAAAGCCCTGGATGTCGACTTTCTAACGCAATTGGAAGCGCGCCATTTCAAGTTCTGTAGCTCCAGAAAATCCACTTTGAGTGCAGGGAGGTCAGAATCCAATAGCATCAGCAGTCCTTTTTCAACCTGAATCAGATTTTTGCTCAACTCCCTCAATTTCAGCCAGAAAAATACCTGAAATTACAGAAAAACACACAACTCATAGTAAAGTCCAGAAATATGAATTTTTCCTAAAAACTAATGGAAATAAACTAAAAACTAACTAGAATATCCTAAAAACTATATGAAATTAACCCCAAAAATCGTATAAAATATCCGCTCATCACTTATTATAACAAAACAGTTTGCAAAATTTAAAGAGATGCTCCAAGACACTAAAAAGGCTAACCAGAATATGGAAGCATAATTGGATCAGACAAGACAACAGCTATCTAAACAGATAACAAAAGAATGCCAAGTTGTTCAATAAACGAGTGGGAAGACATTGAATGTCTCAACTCAAAGCAGCAGAAAGCCAAGAAAGGAACAACTGACAGAGGATGACCAACCCACTACCCAAAATCCTTTTGATGACAATAAGAGCCCAGAGAGGAATGATTCTGGCATTCAAACGCCAGAAAAGGGTAAGAAAGTGGCGTTAAACTCCCAAGGGGTGGCCAGTTCTGGCGTCCAAATGCCAGAAAAGGGTGACAATCTGGCGTTAAACGTCCAAAAAGCACCCAATTCTAGCGTTCAAACGCCAATGAGGGATTAGACACACGCAAGTGCTGATAACAACCCCCTTAAGCAGGCTTCTCCAACCACTTTTGTAGGAAATAAACCTGTAGCAACTAAGGTTAAAGAATATAAAGCCAGGATGCCTTATCCTCAGAAACTCTGCCAAGCAGAACAGGATAAAGAATTTGCCCGCTTTGGAGACTATCTTAGGACTCTTGAAATAAAGATTCCATTTGCAGAGGTACTTGAGCAAATATCCTCTTATGCTAAGTTCATGAAAGAGATCTTAAGTCATAAGAAGGATTAGAGAGAAACTGAAAAAGTTTTTCTCACTGAAGAATGCAGTGCAGTCATTTTAAAAAAGCTTACCAGAGAAGCTTAAAGATACCGGAAGCTTTATGATACCATGCACACTAGAGGATGCTTGTACCAAGACAGCTTTATGTGATCTTAGGGCAAGTATCAACCTGATACCTGCATCCACTATCAGAAATCTTGGTTTGGCTGAAGAAGTTAAACCAACCCGGATATGCCTCCAACTTGCTGATGGCTCTATTAAAATTCCATCATGCGTAATTGAGGACATGATTGTCAAGGTTGGGCCATTTGCCTTTCCCACTGACTTTGTAGTGCTGGAAATAGAGGAGCACAAGAGTTTAACTCTCATTCTAGGAAGACCTTTCCTAGCAACTGGACGAACCCTCATTGACGTCCAAAAAGGGGAGATAACCCTGGGAGTCAATGAGGATGAGTTTAAGTTGAATGCTGTCAAAGCCATGCAGCATCCAGACACATCAAAAGACTGCTTGAGCACTGATATTATTGAATCCCTAGTGGAAGAGGTCAATATAATTGAGAGTCTCGAATTAGAGCTAGAGGACATTTTTAAAGATGTTCATCCTGATCTGGAGGAATCAGAGAAAATAGAAGAACCTCTAAAAACTCCTCAGGAAAAGGAGAAGCCTCCTAAACCCGAGCTCAAGCCACTACCACCATCCCTGAAATATGCATTTCTGGGAGAAGATAACACTTTTCCCGAGATCATAAGCTCTGCTTTAGAGCCAAGGGAAGAGGAAGCACTACTTCAGGTGCTAAGAACACACAAGACAGCCCTTGGGTGGTCCATAAGTGATCTTAAAGGCATTAGCCCAGCCAGATGCATGCACAAGATCCTATTGGAGGATGATGCTAAGCCAGTGGTATAAACACAGAGGCGGCTGAATCCATCCATGAAGGAGTTGGTGCAAAAAGAGGTCACTAAGTTACTAGAGGCTGGGATTATTTATCCTATTTCTGATAGCCCCTGGGTGAGCCCTGTCCAAGCTATCCCCAAGAAGGGAGGCATGACAGTGGTTCATAATGAACAAAATGAACTAGTTCCTACAAGAACAATTACAGGGTGGCGTATGTGTATTGACTATAGAAGACTCAATACAGCCACCAGAAAGGATCATTTTCTTTTACCATTCTTAGACCAGATGCTAGAGAGACTAGCAGGTCATGAATACTACTATTTTTTGGATGGCTATTCAGGTTACAACCAAATTGTAGTAGATCCTCAGGACCAAGAGAAAACAGCATTCACATGTCCTTCTAGAGTATTTGCCTACAGAAGGATGCCATTTGGTCTGTGAAATACACCTGCAACCTTTCAAAGGTGCATGCTCTCTATCTTCTCTGATATGGTAGAAAAATTTCTGGAAGTCTTCATGGATGACTTCTCAGTATTTGGAGACTCATTCAGCTCCTGTCTTGACCATCTAGCACTTGTTCTGAAAAGGTGCCAAGAGACTAACCTGGTTTTAAACTGGAAAAAATGTCACTTTATGGTGACTGAAGGAATTGTCCTTGGGCACAAAATTTCAAACAAGGGAATAGAGGTGGATAAAGCTAAGGTAGAGGTGATTGAAAAATTACCACCACCTGCCAACATTAAAACAATCAGAAGCTTTCTGGGGCCTGCAGGATTCTATAGGAGGTTTATAAAGGATTTCTCAAAAATTGCAAAACCTCTGAGCAATCTGCTAGCTGCTGATACGCCATTTATCTTTGACAGAGAGTGTCTACAGGCGTTTGAAACTCTGAAAGCTATACTGGTCACAGCACCAGTCATTTCTGCACCGAACTGGACATTACCATTTGAGCTCATGTGTGACGCCAGTGACCATGCCATTGGTGCAGTATTGGGTGATGCCAGGGCATTTTGGCCAGTTTCACTAACCTTTTCTTTATGGTTTTAAGGTAGTTTCATGCATTTTCTTAGGAAATAAGCAAGTTTTGGGTAAATAATCACTTACATCTTGATTCAAGCAAACATTGTGAATTTTACATGATTTCATGAGAATTATGCATGAATTAAAGGACAAATTGAATGATGCATGTCTCATAGCTTGGATCAGAGCTTTGATGCACTTTATTGCTTGATTTCAGGATAAAGGAAGCAAGGAAGAACCACATTAGCAGCCACGTTAGTCTAGCTAACGTGACCACTAACGTGGAATGAAGGCTAGCTTGCAACGTTAATGAGAAAAGTGATTGCCAATAACGCCTTCGTGAGCCATGATACCCACGTAAGTTGCCACGTTAACTATGTTAACGTGGAAGAGTAGTAGAACTCCAACGTTAGTGGTAAAAGTAAGTGCCACTAACATTCTAAAAGGGGCAATTGGCCACGTTAAGAGTCACGTTAACTTAGTTAACGTGAGCTCTAACGTGGAAGAAGAAGATGATGCCAACGTTAGTGACACTCACCTTTGTCACTAACGTTGGACTAAGCCCATATTGGCTACGTTAAAAGCCACGTTAACTAAGTTAACGTGGACTCTAACGTGGAGGGAGCAAGAATCACCAACGTTAGTGACACTCACCTTTGTCACTAACGTTGAATTGAGCCACTATGAGCCACGTTAGTTGCCACATTAATTACATTAACGTGGAAGCTAACGTGGAGAAGAGAGATGATGAGCCAACATTAGTGACACTCACCTTTGTCACTAACGTTGGAGATGGCTATCAATACCACGTTAAAAGTCACGTTAACTTAGTTAACGTGAACTCTAACGTGGGAAGTAGGGGCGTTCTGAAGCGTTAGTGATAAAGGAAAGTGTCACTAACGCTCTCGAAGATTTGGCAAGCCTACGTTAAAGTTCACGTTAACTATTCTAACTTGAACTCTAACGTAGGGAGAAAGGGGTACTCTCAACGTTATTGAAAAAGGTAAACCCCAGTAACGTTTGTGAAGGGCCAAGGGTCAATGTTAGTGGTCACGTTAGTGCCACTAACGTTGAAGTTAACGTGGACCACTTTGGGTTAGGAACGTTAGTGAAAAAGGTGATTGTCACTAACGTTCTCAACCCCACTTTTTCACTTAACGTTAACACCACTAACGCCCTAAGCTAAAGTCCCTGCCTACTTCACACTTTCTCTGCAAGTAAAGCTCAGCCCACTGAAGAAGATAACTGCTTCAACTCAAGATCCAAAGGCCCATATCCAAGACTTGAAGAGCCAACTAGAAGATCAGAAGAGTAGTATAAATAGGGCGAGCTTTGAACTAGAAAAGGGAGCTTTTGGGCATTATTAGAATTACTCTTTGTATTTTACTTTCTCTGCACTTCTAGTTTAACTTTCAGAATGTACTCTCCATCTTTGCTTTCATTTCCCAGACCTATGAACAACTAAACCCCTTTCATTGGGTTAGGGAGCTCTGTTGTAATTTGATGGATCAATAATAGTTTTCATTATTCTTTTTCTTTCTTTTCTCTTGATTTTACTAGAAAGCTTTCAATCTTCATCCAATTGAGTAGTTATCTTGGAAAATAAGCTATTCATACTTGGATCTCTTCTAAATCTTGGAAAAGGAATGAAGAGATCATGCTAGAAATGCTTTCTCAGGTTGGACCAAATTGGGGTTTGGGCAGATATGGTGACATATAATTCTCCCAATACTTTGATTTGGAAATATATGTGGTATAATCAGTGACCACACTTCATCTCTTCTCATGAGCAATTAGACCAAGGAATTGGCTATTGATCTGATTTGAGAGATTGAATTACCAAGGAATTGGAATTTAATCACTTAAGATTGCCAAGGAGATCAATGAATGCATTGATTGAGGAAGAGATGAAAATGAACTTGATCCGGAGAATGCAACATCTCCTAAGCCCAATGAATTCCCCATTTCTGATCTTACCCATTCTCTTTACTTTATTCCATTTACTTTCATGCTAAACTTCCCTTCCCATTTAAGATTCTGCAATTTACTTCCCGTCATTTTTTTCTGCTATTTACTTTCCCGCCATTTAATTTCCTGCAATTCTCAACTCACTTTCTGCTTAGCTCAACTAGAACATTCTTCCAGTTAAATTTGCTTGACCAATCAATCCCTGTGGGATTCAACCTCACTCTACTGTGAGTTTTTACTTGACGACAATTCGGTATACTTGAAGAACTGATGATTGATGGTTTAGAGGTTATAGAAACTCTCGTTGTAAGTATAATTACTAAACCAAGCAATCAACCTTTCTTACAAAAGATGTGGTTGTCACAAGTAACAAACCCCCTTGAAATTGATAACCGAGTATTCAAACCTCGGGTCGTCTTCTCAAGGAATTGCAGGGAAGTATGTTCTTATTATTGGTTATGAAGATTGTAAATTGGGGGTTTTGAGAAATTTGGAGTTTGGGCAATGTGCACAGGTATATTTTCAAAGCAATAAAAATAAATAAATAACTGTAAAATAAACTCTTGGCAAGGTATGAGAACCGGAAATCTTGTCCTCGTTATCCTTATCAGATGTGATGAGAATTGGATTTCAATCCCACTTAGTTAAGTCAAGTGAACTAATTAGCTTGATTCTCAAGTCCTAGTCAACTCCTGTGGAGAGACTAGTGTTTAGAGCAATCCTAGCTAAAGCAAAATCAGCCAATTTCAACCACCCCTGAGTTTGACAACTCAAGTGTTACCAATTATTTAACCAAAGCCAAAAAGGAAGAAAATATCTAAATTAAATTAAAAGCAAAGCAATATTAAATCTGAAATACCTCAAATAATATTAATTAAGAAAATCATAACATGAATGTAGCATAAGCCAAATAGGCAACATAACTAATATAAGCATTAAAGTATCTGAACGTAAGAGATAAATATAAAGTAAAAGAACGTTGAACCTGGGATTGAGAGTTACTCCTAAAACTAAGAGAAATCCTAAATCCTAATCCTAAGAGAGAGGAGAGAACCTCTCTCTCTAAAAACTACATCTACTCCTAAAATTATGAATTATGAGAGCCTCCCTATGAATGGATGCAGTCCCCCACTTCATAGCCTCTAATTTGTGTTTTCTGGGCAGCAAATTGGGTTAGAAACAGTCCAGAATTCGCTGGTTTCGAATTTTGCCACGCTGGATTTCTGTCACTGCAATGCGGCCGCATGGATCACGCAATCGCGTTGCGTAGCGTCAGGGAAACGATAACATATTATATATCAAATCGAAGTCCCGGACGTTAGCTTTCCAACGCAACTGGAACCGCGTCGTTTGGACCTCTGTAGCTAAAGTTATAGCTGTTTGAGTGCAGAGAGGTCAGGCTGGACAGCTTAGCAATTTCTCCAACTTCTTGCATTCCTTCCACTTTTGCATGCTTTCTTCCCATCCTCCAAGCCATTCCTGCCTTATAATATCTGAAAACATTTAACACACATATCAAGGCATCTAATGGTAATAAGAGAGGATTAATAATAAGCGAATATGAGATCAGAGAAGCATGTTTTCAATCAAAGCACATAATTAGGAAGGCAAATGTAAAACCATGCAAATAATATGAATAAGTGGGTAAAGAGTTAATAAAAACCACTCAAATGAGCACAAGATAAACCATGAAATAAAGGTTTATCAACCTCCCCACACTTAAACATTAGCATGTCCTCATGCTAAGCTCAAGAGAAACTATAAAGATGAAGAGGAATGGTAGGATGTATGAAATGCAACCTATCTATATGAATGCAACTATATGCAAAAAAATGTTTCTACCTACTTGGTTAAAAGTAAATAAATTCTCCAAGACAAACATAAATCAGATTTCACTAATTCAAATCATAAAATAAAAATCAGGTAAACTTGTAAGAAGACAGCTCATGAAAGCAGGGAACATAGAATCAAGCATTGAACCCTCACTGGTAGTGTATATCACTCTAATCTCTCAAGTGTAAAGGGTTATTCACTCTACTCTTCTCTAGTCATGCTTTCTAAACCTTGTTCTTCATCTAACTAATCAACAAATATTTAATGTACCAATGCAAACATCATGAGGTCTTTTCAGGGTTGTAATGGGGCTGAGGTAAAGGTAAGGATATATGTATGGCCAAGTGAGCTATAATATGAATCTTCAATTAACCTAAGCTCTCACCTAATATACATATACTCTGTATACTTTTAAATTCATGCCTAGCTACCCATAATTCCCACTTTTGTAAAATTCCCATACTCATGTACCAAATTTTTCTTTAATTTTTATCACGTGTGCATTGATCTTTTATTAAACTTAATATTGGGGTAATTTTGTTCCCTTATTTACTTATTTATTGAGTATTTTTGGATTTTTTTTGTAGAGAAACAAACATAACTTATCAATGCACATAGATTTTCTATTATTTTTCTATTTTGGTTTTTCATGAGTAGGTTCCCAAATTCCTGATATTCAAATAAATTAGAAACATTATACTTTTCCTTTATTAACCCATGTTCCCACAGTTTTCCCACACTTAATTGTTACACAATCCCTATCTTAAGCTAACCAAAGATTCAATTGGGATATTTAATTGTTTTTCTGCTTAAGGCTAGTGATGTGGTAAAATATAGAATAAATGGGGATTAAAAGGCTCAAAGTGGCTGACAAGGGTGATTTAAAGGGTAGGCTTATTTGGGATAAGTGAGCTAAGATCAAGCAATGGCCTCAATCATATGCAAGTATGTGACACATTAAATAATGGACATATAGAATGGAACAAAGCAAAGATTGTAATTATAGAGAAGAAAACACACAGGAATAAAAATTTATGGTTAAATAATGTAACCATGTAAATAAGCTCAAAATCTCACAGGTTGTGTGTTCTTTGGCTCAAAAACCATGTTCCAAATACAACTTCAAACAAGTTTAACACAAAAATTTTGGTTTTAAATTAGTGAAAATTTTCAAAAAATAGGATCTTAAGAAGAAACTTATTATTTTAACCAAGCAGTAACTAAATGCAAAAATCAAATAAACATACAATTAAATATGCAAATGCAACAATTAACAAAGAAAATAAAATATTGGTGTTTGAGACAGGAAAGTACTAACCCATGGAGATCGGTATCCGTTTGAGACAGGAAAGTACTAACCCATGGAGATCGGTATCGACCTCCCCAAACTTAAAGATTGCACCATCCTCGGTGCATGCTAAGATGTGCAAGTGGATGGGGGTTGTGGTTCCTCAGCTGGGGCTCTTTTTGTTCCTTTCCTTGCTGTTGATTTGGGAATGGCTTTCTCTTTTCCTTTCTTGGTGGCCATCCTGAAAAAGGGAAGAGAAAGTAAATTAAATTCAAAGAGATATATATAGCAAGGAAGACAACAGAAAAGGTGGTGATGGATGCACATTAAGATATAACTGACATTATCACATGCTCGCGAGTACATGTGAAAAGCCAACAATGGGAAATAGCTAGTGCATGTAAAGACAAGTGAATGCAAGGTGTTTATTGGCATGCCGGCAAAGGGCATGAGTAGCATAGACCAAGCAACACTTTGTAACAAACCATCACGTTTGTATTGACAATTAATTTCAATTAATACAATAGTAAAGGGAGTTTATGAAAAGCAAGCATTCAGAGTAGTAGGATAAAAGATACTGAAAAGCAGTGCACAATGCCATACGGGCGTTTTCACAAACACATAGCATGCATGTTAAATAATCTAATGAAAATAATAAATTGAACATGCAAGCAACCCTTTAAAAATAAATATATATAATTGTCAAATAATTCCTCTAATAATCCACAAGAAAAATATAGAAATAATGACCCAAATAAATTTCTAACACAAATGAAAATAATGCAATGAATGAAAGTATGTAAATAAACTAAAATAAAATAAAAAGAAAAATAAGAGAGATGAGAAGGGAAAGAAGATAAGAAAGGAAGAAGAAAGAAATAAGAAAAGATAAGAAAAATAAGGATTAGAGAAGAAAAGATAAGAAATTTGGCTGTTCTGGATAATCTGTGCGCCGCTGGTGACGCGGACGCGTGAGTGACGCGGTCGCGTGGTGCGTGATAAGGTCAAGTGATGCGGACGCGTGGGTCACACGATCACGTGGCCTGTTTTGTGCGATTGGCGCGAGTGCAGCCTCG
This sequence comes from Arachis hypogaea, assembly GCF_003086295.3. Taxonomy (NCBI): domain Eukaryota; kingdom Viridiplantae; phylum Streptophyta; class Magnoliopsida; order Fabales; family Fabaceae; genus Arachis; species Arachis hypogaea. Next base: position 94,923,365 of record NC_092046.1, on the reverse strand, counting down.
TTGTTGCGCAACTCTCTGTTCGAAACTCTTTTTGCCAAAATTCTGGGTGACGCGATCGCGTGGGCGACGCGATCGCGTGGTGAGGCTTGGGCTACCAGCACGAGTCCAGCCCAACTCCAACTCAACTTTCGGCCATACACCCTTCTTACGCCGATTTCAGGTCACGCGGCCGCGTGGGGCACACGATCGTGTGGGAGGCCATTATTCCCCTGCGACGCGGTCGTGTGGGGTGATTTGTGCCATTGGCACGCCTCCAGCGCTGCTCCTACGTAACTTTCTATTCAATTTATTATTCTCTCATCTCCTTGCGACGCGGACGCATCGCTAATGCGATCGCGTCGCGTGCTCGCTTTTTTTTTTTTTTTTGAAAAATGCTAAATGCAGTGTTAATATGAATGTGATGCAAAACTCTAGGTTCAATATGACAAAATAAAATAAAATTCAAAAACAAACAAAACTAAATAAAATTAAAATTGAGAAAGGAATGATTATACCATGGTGGGTTGTCTCCCACCTAGCATTTTTAGTTAGAGTCCTTAAGTTGGACATTTGATGAGCTTCCTGTTATGGTGGCTTATGCTTGTATTCATCCAGGAATCTCCACAAATGTTTGTATCTCCAATAACCTCCGGGATCCCAAACTAAGCATGTAAAGCCCTTAAGAAGCTTCAAACAGATTCTTAGGCTCCCGGAGTGACAAATGTCATAGCAGATTCCAGGATCCCAAATCTTGCTTTTACACCCGTCTTTGTGTTGATCATTATGATTCCATCTGGGTGGCAAGCAATCTGAATTCTCACTGAAGTGTCCAAACAACTTCCTATACCCATTTAGTTGAGCTTTATACCAACCTTTGCGTTTAAACTTAAAGCTTCCAACCATAATGAACCTTGCAGGATAATTCTTACCACTGACCATCTTCCTCTTACTCTTAATGTCACAAAGAGCTCTAAGTTGACCATCCGTCTCCAGTAGCCCATATTCAAGTGGAATTAGAAAGCTCTGGGATATGAATTTTACCCACTTGAATGTTGTGAAGGATGATGGCAACTTAGGGGGAGGTATTTTTAATGAAATTGCAAGTTCCACTCCCTTGTGCTCTTCTCTGATAATTACCACCTCTTTGCAAGCTTCTTCAATTTCAACCTCTTCCTCTTGGTAGCTCTCTTTCAATTCAATCTCCTCTTCATTGCTTTGCAAGGGCATGGGAGGTTGTGCTTCTTCTTCTTGAATCTCCATCTCTTGATCAACCTCTTCCAAGTCTTCAACTGTGATATGCCTTGGAGGTTGTACAACCTCCTTAGCATCAATTTCAAACGTCTTGGAAGGGGGTTCTATGACTGGACTTTCCCATAGAGGTTTTGCATCTCCTAAGTCTTCAACCACTTCTTCTTCTTCTTGAACAATGACAGCATCTTCTACTTGTTCTAGTACGAATTCATTCTCTGTCTTGTCCACTGGGGTTTCTTGTATCTCCTTTATGCTACGCTCTTCACTAGACAGTCCACATGGGGCTGTGGCTGATCCTTGTGTATTTAAGTGTCTAGAAGCCCATTGAATTAATACTTGTCCCAGTTGTTGAACGGTTGCCTGACATCGATCCACTGTTTCCTTGAGACGATCCTTTGCCTCTTGATGCACTCGGCTTTCATAAATAGGATCATAGTGCTCTTGGATTGATGGATATGGAGATGGTGAATATTGAAGTGGTGGTTCTTGTGAGTAATTAGGTTGGAATTGGGGTGGTTCTATATATGGTTCATACGGCTCATAAGGTGGTTGGTATGGTGGTTGAAGGTTAGGGTCATATGGAGGTGAATGGCGGAAAGGGGCTTGTGAGTTTGGTGGTCCAAAGTTATGTTGAGGAAAGGGTTCATAGGCATATGGTGGTGGTTGTTGATAATTAAAAGAGTGCTCACCATAGCCATTGCCTTGATATGCATCACAAAATGGTTGTTGATAGTCCATTGGAGGTGGTTGTTGCCATGAAGGTTGATTAAATCCTTGTGGCTCCTCCCATCTTTGATTCTTCCAACCTTGATGCCTGTTCTCATTATAGTTTCCATTCCTAACAACAACATTAGAATCAAACTTGAAGCAAGAGGGGTGAGAATTCATAGTAGCTAATAAAAAAAAATTAAAAACAAAAATAAATTTAAATTTAAATTAAAAGGTTATTTAAATTTTTGAAAATTAAATTTTGAAATTTTGAATTTTAAATTTTTGAATTTTTAATTTTTGAATTTTGAAATTTGAAAGTTTTTAAATTTAAATTTTGAAAAAATTTTTAAATTTGAATTTCTAAATTTGATTTTTGAAATAAGATAAGATAAAATAAAAATTTTAAAATAAAAAAAAAACAATAACCTCTTATCTTAAGAAAAAGAAAAAATAAACATAAAAATAAAAACAAATAAATAAGCAAAAATAAAATATTTACAATAACTAATAATAAGGCACACGTTTACAATTCCCCGGCAATGGCGCCATTTTGAAGAACTGAAGATTGATGGTTTAGAGGTTATAGAAACTCTCGTTGTAAGTATAGTTACTAAACCAAGCAATCAACCTTTCTTACAAAAGTTGTGGTTGTCACAAGTAACAAACCCCCTTGAAATTGATAACCGAGTATTCAAACCTCGGGTCGTCTTCTCAAGGAATTGCAGGGAAGTATGTTCTTATTATTGGTTATGAAGATTGTAAATTGGGGGTTTTGAGAAATTTGGAGTTTGGGCAATGTGCACAGGTATATTTTCAAAGCAATAAAAATAAATAAATAACTGTAAAATAAACTCTTGGCAAGGTATGAGAACCGGAATTCCTGTCCTCGTTATCCTTATCAGATGTGATGAGAATTGGATTTCAATCCAACTTAGTTAAGTCAAGTGAACTAATTAGTTTGATTCTCAAGTCCTAGTCAACTCCTGTGGAGAGACTAGTGTTTAGAGCAATCCTAGCTAAACCAAAATCAGCCAATTTCAACCACCCCTGAGTTTGACAACTCAAGTGTTACTAATTATTTAACTTAAGCCAAAAAGGAAGAAAATATCTAAATTAAATTAAAAGCAAAACAATCTTAAATCTGAAATACCTCAAATAATATTAATTAAGAAAATCATAACATGAATGTAGCATAAGCCAAATAGGCAACATAACTAATATAAGCATTAAAGTATCTGAACGTAAGAGATAAATATAAAGCAAAAGAACGTTGAACCTGGGATTGAGAGTCACTCCTAAAACTAAGAGAAATCCTAAATCCTAATCCTAAGAGAGAGGAGAGAACCTCTCTCTCTAACAACTACATCTACTCCTAAAATTATGAATTATGAGAGCCTCCCTATGAATGGATGCAGTCCCCCACTTTATAGTCTCTAATCTGTGTTTTCTGGGCCGCAAACTGGGTCAGAAACAGTCTAGAATTCGCTGGTTTCGAATTTTGCCACACTGGATTTCCGTCACTGCGACGCGGCCGCATGGATCACGCGGTCGCGTCGCGTAGCATCAGTGGAACAATAACATATTATATATCAAATCGAAGCCCCGAATGTTAGCTTTCTAACGCAACTGAAAACGCGTCGTTTCAACCTCTGTAGCTAAAGTTATAGCTGTTTGAGTGCAGAGAGGTCAGGCTGGACAGCTTAGCAATTTCTCCAACTTCTTGCATTCCTTCCACTTTTGCATGCTTTCTTCCCATCCTCCAAGCCATTCCTGCCTTATAATATCTGAAAACACTTAACACACATATCAAGGCATCTAATGGTAATAGGAGAGGATTAATAATAAGCAAATATGAGATCAGAGAAGCATGTTTTCAATCAAAGCACATAATTAGGAAGGCAAATGTAAAACCATGCAAATAATATGAATAAGTGGGTAAAGAGTTAATAAAAACCACTCAAATGAGCACAAGATAAACCATGAAATAGATGTTTATCAATACTTGCCGAAGGAAGTTTGTTGAGAGACAAGTTTCCGTGCATCAAGTTTATGGCGCTGTTGCCGGGGATTGATTTTGTATCAACAAGACCAAGGCCAAGATCAGAGACATCCCAACCCCAACAACACAGCTTACCAACATGCCACACAGAGACCATATCGGCACCCACCTAACAACCCTTTTCAACATCCATATCAAAACCAAACTAGCCATTCTCATCCCTCCAATCTCAACTCACCATCACCATCCGAGGATAGACTCTCAAAGATTGAGACCCTACTCGAGAGCATATGTAAGGAGATTCAAGACAGTAAGATGTTCCGAGAAGAGGTGCGATCCAACATGCAGAATCAAGAGGCTACCATCAAGAAACTTGAGACACAAGTTGGTTACCTACTCCAGCAAACTCCTGTTCATAACCTTGGTAGGAACATTGAGCCAAACCCAAGGGAGGGGTGTCAAGCTATCACCCTCAGAAGTGGTAAGGAGTTGAAGGAGGCCTCCAATAAACCACAAGAGGAGGACCCAACTGAAAGGAAGGAGGAACAAGAGGAAGTTCAAGTTTCCATCTCCAATTCGTGTAAAAGGGGAGAAGAGCTGAAGCCATATGTTCCAAGAGTCCCATATCCTCAGCAATTGAGGAAAAAGCGGGATGACAGCCAATTCTCAAGGTTTCTAGAAATCTTCAAGAAACTATAGATTAACATACCCTTTGCTGAAGCAATAGAGCAAATGCCGCTCTATGCCAAGTTCTTGAAGGAATTGATGACCAAAAAGAGAAGTTGGAAGAACAACAAAACGGTGATACTAACCGAGGAATGTAGTGCCATCATTCAACACAAGCTACCCCAGAAATTGAAGGATCCTGGGAGCTTACAGATCCCCTATATTATAGGGGAGATCACGGTGGAGAAGGCTCTGTGTGATTTAGGAGCCAGCATAAATTTGATGTCAGTAGCCATGATAAAAAAAATGGAAATTGAGGAGGCCAAGCCAACAAAAATAGCCCTACAACTTGTAGATCGATCATCCAAGTTTCCTCACGGCATAATAGAAAACTTGCTAGTGAAGGTAGGAGACTTTATCTTTCCAGCAGACTTTGTGGTGTTGGATATGAAGGAAGGAGCCAAAGCTTCTATCATTCTGGGCAGACCATTCCTAGACACTGCTGGAGCTATCATTGATGTCCAGAAAGGTGAACTGACACTGAGGTTACACAATGAGAAGATGATATTCAATGTGTTCAAAGCCATGAGTTACCCACAAGAACCAATGGGAGAGTGTATGAGGTTGGATTCACTAGAAGATATAGCACAAGATACTCTCGAAGAGGAAGAATTTGAGGGGTTAACAGAAGAAGAGTCAACTTCAAGTGAAGAGGTTACAGCAGAAGAGGTTCACATTCAAGGCACATTAGAAGGGAAGAGTGAAGGAAAGGAAGCACCTAAACTTGAACTCAAAACACTGCCACCCACCCTCAAATATGCGTACTTAGGGGATAATGAAAGTTACCCAGTGATCATTAACTCAGCCCTCAGCCACAGGCAAGAAGAGGAACTACTCCAAGTATTGCGAAAGCATAAGGATGCCATTAGATGGACCCTCATTGACCTAAACGGAATCAGTTCGGCCATATGCATGCATAAGATATTGTTGGAAGATGATGCCAAACTATCTATTCAACCCCAAAGGAGGCTGAATCCAGTCATGAAGGAAGTGGTACAGAAAGAAGTTATGAAGCTATGGCAGGGAGGGGTAATCTACCCGATCTCAGACAGCCCCTGGGTCAGCCCCGTGCATGTTAGTCCAAAAAAGGGAGGAATCACTGTAGTCCCCAATGAGAAGAACGAACTGATCCCCACCAGGACCGTCACAGGATGGCGGATGTGCATAGACTGCAGAAAACTGAATGAAGCTACAAGAAAAGATCATTTCCCCCTTCCATTCATGGATCAGATGCTGGAAAGACTTGCAGGACACGCATATTACTGTTTTCTCGATGGTTATTCAGGATACAATCAAATAGTGGTTGATCCGAGAAACCAAGAGAAAACCTCATTCACATGCCCATATGCAGTGTTCGCCTACAGGCGCATGCCATTTGGGTTATGTAATGCACCTGCGACTTTCCAACGCTGCATTCTTTCTATCTTCTCAGATATGATAGAGAAATTTATTGAAGCTTTTATGGATGATTTCTCGGTATTCGGAGATTCCTTCCCTAGTTGCCTAAATCACCTGGCCCTGGTATTAAAAAGATGTCAAGAAACTAATTTGGTCTTGAACTGGGAGAAATGTCACTTTATGGTGACAAGAGAAATAGTTCTTGGTCATAAGGTTTCTAACCAAGGCATTGAAGTGGACAGAGCCAAGGTGGAACTCATTGAAAAATTACCTCCACCAAGTGATGTCAAAGTAATTAGGAGTTTTCTAGGGCATGCTGGTTTTTACAGAAGGTTTATTGAAGATTTTTCAAAGATAGCCAAGCCCTTAAGCAATCTCCTTGTATCTGATACACCATTTATCTTTGATGAAAAGTGCATGCTGGCATTTGAAAACTTGAAAAAGAGGTTGTCCTCTGTCCCTATCATTTCCCCACCTGACTGGAACCTATCATTTGAACTGATGTGCGATGCATCTGATTTCGCAATTGGGGCAGTGTTAGGACATAGGAAAGATAACTTGGTCCATGTGATATACTATGCCAGCAAAGTCCTCAATGATACCCAAAGAAACTATACCACTACTGAAAAGGAGTTGCTGGCAATAGTTTTTGCATTTGACAAGTTTAGATCATACCTCATTGGTGCCAAAGTGATTGTCTTCACAGATCACACAACACTTAAATATTTGTTTGCCAAGCAAGAATCAAAACCAAGACTAATAAGATGGATCTTATTGTTGCAGGAATTCAATATTGAAATCAAAGACAAGAAAGGAGTGGAGAACAAGATAGCAGATCACCTATCCAGAATCCCTCATGATAAAGGAGGAACACATGATACAAATGTAAATGAGTTCTTCCCAGATGAGCAGTTGATGACGATTCACAGAGCACCCTGGTTTGCAGATATTGCCAATTTTAAGGCAACTGGGGCTTTACATCCAGACATCAATAAACACCAGAAAAGAAAACTCATCAATGATGCAAAGTATTTTGTCTGGGATGAACTATATCTCTTCAAGAAGTGTTCAGAAGGAATTCTGAGAAGATGTGTCTTGGAAGAAGAGGGACGAGATGTAACAACCCAATTTTCAATATGTCTAGATCATACCGGAAACTGAGCGCTACCAATTTGTCTTCCTAATTATTATCTATTATTTATCATATGAGCCTGATTCGTTGTTAAAAGCATAGTTAATTTGCGAGGTTTTTTTTTTTTTGAAAACGTTTGGATTAATAGGCGGAATCACTCATAATCAATTCACAAGTAATAACAGATAAAACAGTTATAAACAACCACACATAAATACATCACAAGTAGTTGACAACATTCGATGATTCAGCCTTTATTAGAATATAGACTGTTAGTTAGAACACCCTTAAATATAGCTAGATAATAACTATATACATATACATACATACAACCTCCCAGGTCCTGACCTGTTTAAGAAGTCCCTAAGCTGGCACCCAGGCTAGCCTAGACTCTATACTCACCTAGTCCCTCTAAACCACTAAAGCGAGGGAAAGTACGTTCTAAGTCTTCACAACTCAAGTCAAGTGGAACGTCATCAAAAGATAGAACATCATCTGCTACTCCTCTGCACGATCAGACTTTTTCACAGGACGTCTCTCTGGTACCTCATGAAGTAGCCACACAATAGGAATCTCGTACACAGGATTTAGGTTAAAGTGCGCATACGAACGGGGTGCAGACGTTGGCTGGTCTCACAGTATATACATATAATCAGAGAACGATATTCACCCTAGACTCAGAAGACTATCTAGAGCAGAATTCTCTTCTTGCGAAGGTCATCAGCGAACTATGGTAAGGTACTCTTAGTTCCATCTGAAGGGGGAAGGGAGAGAGAAGGGGTAAGAACTGGGGAGTCCTTAGTAGGGTCGGGGTTATTAGTTACGTTAATTAATTTTATGTTGTTTAGCAGACTATTAGCAGAATACAAGGAAGCAGTAATTAGAAAACACAGATAAGTAGAAAAGATAGAGAAAACAGATAGCAGAACACAAATAGAAGAATACAAGAAAATAACACAAACAATGGTGACATCCGGTACAGTGCTATGAAAATCGGTCCGGTTCCAGGTACTAGTTTAATGCTGAATTCTATCTCTCGCTGTGGAGGAAACTCAGGTATGTCGTCGAAGAAAAAATCAGGAAATTCCTTCACCATTTGGATTCATTCTAAGCTTAATTCACTATCATTCGAGCTAGCCGTTAACAGAACATACCCCTCACAATCACTCCCACCTAAGGTAACCCTTACAGAATTCGGATATAAGGTGTGGGATAGAAATTGTTTAGTACATAGACTATCAGATGGAATAACAGCAGTTCTTTTAAAATAATCAAGAAAAATATGATACTTAGGTAACCAATCTAATCCTAAAATAACTTCTAAACCACGTAGAGGCAAACAAATTAGATCGTGTATAAAAGTCCTGTTCCTAATAGCGAATGGTACTTGCAGGCACACTAAACTGGTCAAAGTATTTTGGGATGCAGGTGTACGGAAAATCAAGTAAAATTCAATTTAAAGATTATAATCCTAACTCATGAGCAATAGTTAGAGAAATAAAGAATACGATGCACCCAAATCATATAATACAGTTAGAAATCGATTCTTGACATAACACTGACCTTGAATGAGGGCGTCCGATTGCACAACATCGTCAATAGTGATAGCAAACACTCGTCCTTATTGTTGGGTTCTGACTGGATTTTGAGTAAATCCCTTCGGACAATCCTTGGCAATATGTCCAAGTTCTCCACAAGCATAGCAGTTAGATGATCCAAACTGGCAAGACCTGTTATCATGCTCTTTTCTGCATTGCTTACATGCAGTGTTTATGTAAGCCTGATGGGCTCGTTCACCATTGCCTTGCCTTGCTTTACCTCCATTCTTACCTGTACGGCGAGCAGTAATGTTACCAACTTGTAGATTCTTATGTTGTCGTATGCCACGCGTTTTAAAATGCACCCTTCTCCCAGCTGCCTGATGATTACTAAGACGCCTTGGTGGAAATCCTTGGTGACTCACCTTGGCCACAATCACTTTCTTAATACATTCTTCCACTAACTTGCTCTTGTTGACTAATTCGGCAAAATTACATATCTCCAGCGGAACTATTGAACTCATCACATCATCACGAAGGCCTCCTTCAAACTTCAAGCACTTCCATTCTTCAAAGTCAACAGGATTCCCTTGACAGATCTTAGAGAGACGACATATGTCATCGAAATTACGAGCATACTCAGCAACAGTCATATCCCCTTGCCTCAGCTGCATAAGCTCTATCTCTTTAGCATCACGCACTGCTCTTGGGAAATATTTCTTGTAGAATTCATTTTTAAAAATATCCCAAGGAATGTCACCTTCATTACGTTGTAGCAGTCGCTGTATCCCCTGCCACCAGTACTCAGCTTCTCCCTCGAGCATATAAGTAGCAAACTCCATGTGTTTTCCTTCTGGAGCATGCTGCGCTCTCAGTGATCGTTCAATACCCCGAAACCAGTTATCAGCGTCAGTCGCAACGAGTGTACCCTTGAACTTAGGCGGATTAACCTTCAGAAAGGTCGCAAGGGTCATAGGTCTTTCAGGATGCCCTAAGTTATTCTTATCATTCCCATTTCTCACTCCAAGACGTTCAACAGCCCTAGCCGCTGTTATCGTAGCTTCACGCACTACTTTAGCCGCGTTGTTCATGGTATCCATAAACGTTTCTTGTTCCCTCTCGTAGTTAACATTAGGAATTCCTTCCCGTACGCTTCATCTCCGTGAACCCATTGTAGTCCTGTTTACACCAAACAATCATTGTTAAGGTGATCAGTCTTAACACTTCAAGTCAAGTGTGAACATTCCCAAAATGAAAATACAGAGACAATCGTGCAACATATATCACTGGGATATCCTATACGCAGGAGACACACAACAGAGTATGCAATGAAGCATAGTCAGTCCACTCCCCAGGCTCTATTGGGAACGAACTGCTCTGATACCAAAATTGTAACGACCAAATTTTCAATATGTCTAGATCATACCGAAAACTGAGCGCTACCAATTTGTCTTCCTAATTATTATCTATTATTTATCATATGAGCCTGATTCGTTGTTAAAAGCGTAGTTAATTTGCGAGGTTTTTTTTTTTTTTTGAAAACGTTTGGATTAATAGGCGGAATCACTCATAATCAATTCACAAGTAATAACAGATAAAACAGTTATAAACAACCACACATAAATACATCACAAGTAGTTGACAACATTCGGTGATTCAGCCTTTATTAGAATATAGACTGTGAGTTAGAACACCCTTAAATATAGCTAGATAATAACTATATACATATACATACATACAACCTCCCAGGTCCTGACCTGTTTAAGAAGTCCCTAAGCTGGCACCCAGGCTAGCCTAGACTCTATACTCACCTAGTCCCTCTAAACCACTAAAGCGAGGGAAAGTACGTTCTAAGTCTTCACAACTCAAGTCAGGTGGAGCGTCATCAAAAGATAGAACATCATCTGCTACTCCTCTGCACGATCAAACTTTTCCACAGGACGTCTCTCTGGTACCTCATGAAGTAGCCACACAATAGGAATCTCGTACACAGGATTTAGGTTAAAGTGCGCATACGAACGGGGTGCAGACGTTGGCCGGTCTTACAGTATATACATATAATCAGAGAACGATATTCACCCTAGACTCAGAAGACTATCTAGAGCAGAATTCTCTTCTTGCGAAGGTCATCAGCGAACTATGGTAAGGTACTCTTAGTTCCATCTGAAGGGGGAAGGGAGAGAGAAGGGGTTAGAACTGGGGAGTCCTTAGTAGGGTTGGGGTTATTCGTTACGTTCATTAATTCTATGTTGTTTAGCAGACTATTAGCAGAATACAAGGAAGCAGTAATTAGAAAACACAGATGAGTAGAAAAGATAGAGAAAACAGATAGCAGAACACAAACAGAAGAATACAAGAAAATAACACAAACACAGAGAATGGAATACGAACAAGGAAAGCATACATTCATACCACAATCATAACAAAGGAAATGCGCAACCATGTATGATGCATGTCTAGCCCTAGCGCAGGTAATGAGCTCATCTGTCGGTTACATACCCGCTCCCGACGTTACCCGGAGTCCTTTGACCAGGTAAGGCTTTCCTATTGGCAATGTCCCTCGCAAGAGTCCTTTGACTTGTGAGGCAAACCACTGTAAGAGTCCTTTGACTTGCAGGGCGACACTGGCAACCCACTGCAAGAGTCCTTTGACTTGCATGGCGGAGCTAGTTAACTTATATCTACCAAACACACTCACTGTAAGAGTCCTTTGACTTACAAGAGTATATGCCAGTTGTGTTTTCTCGATACCTCTGTAAGAGTCCTCTGACTTACAGAATAGCATTATAGCTAAGTATCCCAGGAAAGCACTCTCAGTGGTCGTACCACCATCTATCTGACTGCCTTCATGCAGCAGATCATCACATAATCATTCTCATTATCATTCTCATTATTCATCATCACTTTCACATTCTTATGCATTACCTCTTTCTTTATCTGTATCTCTTTACTCTGTTTTAATTATTCTGTTCTCTGCATCTCTTTTCTCTTCTCTAATTACTCTTTTCATCTGTATCTATATTACTCTTTTTCTCTTTATCTCTTTACTTTACTCTGGTTACTCTATTTTCTGTGTTTCTCTACTCTGTTCTAATTTCTCTGCTTAACGTATGTATTTAAAGTTTATGTAAATTTCGATATGAATAGTTCGCCTGTCCAAAGTATAGGTTCATTAAGTCTATACTGAAACAGTTTAACTTTTCATATAATACCTAACCCTAGTCGTAACTCAAGGACTAACTATGTTGCCCTAGTTCGTTCACTAATTTCTGTCTGTTTTTCTGTTATTAAAACCTTACAGACTTTTCTTTAGTTTTTATCTTTTCTTCAACTTTTTATCTTTCTTTTATCTTTGCCTCACTAATATGTTCTTACCACTCCCTAAGTGTTTTATGAAGGTAATTATGAGATTCTGCGCTTAAAGTTGTCTTTCTAAAGCTTTTACAGAAAACTGCCTTTTCTGCATTATTTTATTATTTTTATTAAAATATTATTTTTAATTAAATATTATTATTTAATATTTTATTATTATTTATTATTTTATTATTAATTTTTCGAAAATTAACTTTACTTTAACCTTTAACCTTTAAAATTCATTTTTTACCACCCGTAACTTTTAATATTTCTACTTTTACCACCCTAACTTTCAGAAATTACCAAATAACCCCCCAAACACCAAAATATTTACTTCCTTGCCCTTTTATGGATCAAAAAGGTGTTCTTCATTGTTCTTCACCACACTCAAAGTGTTCTTTGTGTTCTTCGTAAATTCTTCAGATTCTTTCTTTGTTTTTACCCGTTTTTCAGTCTTTTTAGCAACCGATTTTTACCATAATTCAAAATAAATTTCCAGCCACTAAAACCCCATCTTTTCTACATGATTTTAACACAAATTGAACCTCAATTTAAGCTCTAGGGTTTCGTTTTCCAGTAGCCACAAGAACACACATTCATAGCTTGAATTTCATTAAATTTCATCAAATTTTCACCAAAATTTCAACAAGAATTACTCATACAAACAATCAATTTCAAGCACAGCCAAACCATATCATAATCACACAACTCAAACTCAATCAATCAAGATTAAATTCGTCAGTCCCTACCTGGTTTTGCTGCTCCTAATTCGGTTAAACTTTCAGGTGGTCCTTAAGCACTTTTTCCTCCTAAATCACATCAAGAACAACTTTAAATCCAAAAACTCTCAACTGACCAAATCTCACTCAGTATGTTAGGAAGAGATATCTCACCTTAGACTTGCTGGAAATTCACGTTTCTTGGCCCTCAAGTCAAGTTAAGCATGATTCCTAAGGAAGAACATCAAGAAAACACATGTTTTGCATGGTTTTCCTTGAAAAACGAATTGAAATGGGAGGGAGACAGCCATCTCACCTTATTTCCATCCTTGATAAGTTACATGGTTATGTAGAGGAAGAAGAGAGGATCATTTTGGTGAAATCGGAGTTTTGATTTGAGTTTTAGTTCAGAAGAAATCAAGCTTTGAAGATTAAGTGTTCATGAAAGTTTCTCTCTTTTCTCTCTTGTTATTTTCGGCCAAAATGATGAAATGAGACAGCCTTGGAGGTCTTGGGGGTGTAAGGTGAGTTGTGATTGGTTGGCTTGGAGGTGGATTAAAATAATATTAAAATATCTCTGGTGTACAACTACTAAAACTAGGTGTACCGGAACACTCGTAAAAACATCTCTAAAAATTATTTTCTGAGCTACTAGAATAAATGACACTAGTAACATATTTATTATGAGAATAGAACATGTATAATGAGGCCTTAGCATTGCTAAATTCATCAGAGAGTGCTGGTGCTAAGCTGCACTAGTAAACCGTAAACCCGGTTAAACCGATTTTCTGTTTTTAACAAAAACAGACCAGGTAACCTTATAATGTCATTCAAGCATTTTCTAATACTAATATAATGATAATATTATACTATTATCTCTCTCCTCTCATGAATCGAGTCCGGTTCGTCAAACAGAGACTATTTACGAAAATCAGAATCAAAACTGCCAACCGATACGGTTCAAAAACTAGCTTCTTCGCGATTCCATTATTGAGCTTGCCTCAAAGGAGGTTCTAGCTTAAGGATGACATAATGATAATGAGTATTGAGATACTTGATGATATAGCAGAGGTGTTCCCTTTACTGATCTTCTGGAGAAATCCGTACTTTTAGAAAAGATCTCATGTACTCGAAAATCAGGGTTGTTACATTCTACCCTCCTAAAAGAAAATTTTTCCCTCAAAATTTCAGTTACCTAGGAATAAATGCGGGTAATCAGCTTTCATCTTATCTTCCATTTCCCAAGTGTGCTCTTCCTCTCCTCTTGGTTCGCATGCTACTTTGACTAAGCGAACAGTCTTGCCTTTTAGCTGCTTGTCACTTCTTTCTACGATTTAAACCGGTGATGCTTGATTTGTCAAATCATTTCATAACTGTACTGTCTCTGGTTGTAAAACGTGACTCTTGTCGGGAATATATTTCTTAAGTTGCCAGACATGAAAAACATCATGAAGGTTTGATAAATAAGGAGGAAGGACTATTTGATGAACTATTAGACCGACTCTTTTAAGTATTTGGAAAGGTTCTATGTATCGTGGGTTAAGCTTTTTAGTTTTAAGGGCTCTACCTATTCCAGTAATCAAAGTTACTTCTAGAAAGACATGGTTTCCCTCACTAAACTCTAAGGGTCTACGTCTATTATCGGCATAGCTCTTTTGATGGCTTTGTGCTGTCTGGATCTTCCGACGAATCTCCTTTATCTTCTCAGTAGTTTCTTACACTAATTCTGGACCTAAGACACTAGCTTCTTCATCGTCATTCCAACACAATGGTGTCTGACATCTTCTTCCATAGAGAGCTTCATATGGTGCCATTCCGATACTTTATTGGAAACTGTTGTTGTAGACGAATTTGACCAAAAGCAAATACTTATCCCAGCTGCTTTGGTTGTCTATCATACATGATCGTAACATGTCTTCTAACGTCTGGATTGTCTCCTCTGATTATCCGTCTATCTGAGGATGGTATGCTATACTCGTGTGCAATTCTGTTTCCAATGCTTTTTGAAAAGCTCCCCAAAATCTAGTAGTAAACCTCGAAACTCGATCTGAGACAATTTATGAAGGTATCCCATGTAGTCATACGATTCCTTGAATATATATTCATTCCAGCCTTTCTAAAGTATAGTTAACTCGAATCGGAAGGAAGTGCGCTGACTTTGTCAACCTGTCCACAATTACCCAGATGGCATCGTGTTCAGTTGAGGTCCTTGGCAATCCCGTGACAAAATTCATAGAAATCTGCTCCCATTTCCATTGTGGTATTTCTAAGGGTTGCAGGGTTCCTGACAGCTTCTGATGTTCCACCTTCATCTTCTGGCAGGTTAAACATTTTGAGACATAATCAGCTACTTCTTTCTTTAAGCCCGGCCACCAGAACATTTGTTTCAAATCTCGATACATCTTTGTCACTCCAGGATGCATAGAAAATCTACTTTAGTGAGCTTCAGCAAGAATCTTTTATCGCAATTCTCCAGAGTTAGGCACACAAATTCTTTTCTTGTACCTCCATAGGCCACTACGATCCTATCTCACAGCTTCTTCAACTCCGCAAGCAATGGTGACATCCAGTACAATGCTATGGAAATCGGTCCAGCTCCAGGTACTAGATCAATATTGAATTCTATCTCTCGCTGAGGAGGAGACTCAGGTATGTCATCCAAGAAAACATCAGGAAATTCCTTCATCATTCAGATTCGTTCTAAGCTTAATTCACTATCATTTGAGCTAGCCGCTAACAGAACGTACCCCTCACAATCCCTCCCGCCTAAGGTAACTCTTACAGAATTCAGATATAAGGTGTGCGACAGAAATGGTTTAGTACATAGACTATCAGATGGAATAACAGCAGTTCTTTTAAAATAATCAAGGAAAACATGATACTTAGATAACCAATCTAATCCTAAAATAACTTCTAAACCATATAGAGGTAAACAGATTAGATCTTGTATAAAAGTCCTGTTCCTAATAGCGAATGGTACTTGCAGAAACACTAAACTGGTCAAAGCATTTTGGGATGCAGGTGTATGGACAATCAAGTAAAAATTCAATTTAAAGAAATATAATCCTAACTCGTGAGTAATAGTTAGAGAAATAAAGAATGCGATGCACCCGAATCATACAGTACAGTTAGAAATCGATTCTTGACATAACCTGACCTTGAATGAGGGCGTTCGATTGCACAACATCATCAATAGTGATAGCAAACACTCGTCCTTGTTGCTGGGTTCTAACTGAATTTTGAGTAAATCCCTTCGGACAATCCTTGGCAATACGTCCAAGTTCTCCACAAGCATAGCAGTTAGGTGATCCAAACTGGCAAGACCTGTTATCATGCTCTTTTCTGCATTGCTTACATGCAGTGTTTATGTAAGCCTGATGGGCTCGTTTACCATTGCCTTGCCTTACTTTACCTCGAGCGATAAATCCAAACTTTATAGTGTTGCCAGCGGACTCATCTACCATTCTTTTTTGACAGTCTCTTGCCCGATGTCCTTCCTTATTACAGTAGTAACATAAACCTGTTCTGAACCGGCAAAGCCTACTACCATGATGCTTTCCACAAGTTAGGCATACTACACTACTTTGAGCTTGGTGAGGTTGACTCTCATGTCCTTGTTCAATGTCACGGTTATTGTCACTACCATTATTGCGAGTTAAAAGGCTGACATCTCGGTGGTTTCCATTCCAACACTGGAATTGACCAATGGCTTTAAAGTTGCGACCTTGAGGGGCTAAATTTTGAACAAAGTCTCTTTGTGAATCCTCTCTACGAATTGCTCGAGCTATCGCCACCTTCTTTGAACATTCTTCCACTAGTTTACTTTTATTCACCAGTTCAGCAAAATTTCATATCTCTAGCGAAACAACAGAATTCATCAGTTCTTCTCGGAGTCCTCCTTTAAACTTTAAACACTTCCATTCCTCAAAATGTTCTGGGTTCCCTTGACAAATCTTGGAGAAACGGCACAAGTCATCGAACTTACGGGCATACTCAGCAATAGTCATATCCCCTTGTTTCAACTGCATAAGCTCCATCTCCTTAGCATCTCGTGCTACTCCCAGAAAATACTTTTTATAAAATTTGTCCCTAAAGATATCCTAAGGAATGTCATTTTTATTCTATTGTAGCAGTCGCTGTATCCCCTGCCACCAGTACTCAGCTTCTCCCTCGAGCATATAAGTAGCAAACTCCACGTGTTGTCCTTCCGGAACATGTTGCACTCTCAGTGATTGTTCAATACCTCGAAACCAATTATCAGTGTCAGTTGCAACGAGTGTACCCTTGAACTTAGGCGGATTAACCTTCAGAAATGTCGCAAGGGTCATAGGTCTTTCAGGATGCCCTAAGTTATTCTCATCATTCCCATTATCTTCTCCGTATTCATTCTCGTTCCCATTTCTCACTCCGAGACGTTCAACAACCCTAGCCGCTGCTACAGCAGCTTCACGCACTACTTCAGCCACGTTGTTCATGGTAGCCATAAACGTTTCTTGTTCCCTCTCGTAGTTAACATTAGGAATTCCTTCCCGTACGCCTCGTCTCCGTGAACCCATTGTAGTCTTGTTCACACCAAACAATCATTGTTAAGGTGATCAGTCTTAACACTTCAAGTCAAATGTGAACATTCCCAAAATGAAAACACAGAGACAATCATGCAACATATATCATTGGGATATCCTATATGCATGAGACACACAACAGAGTATGCAATGAAGCATAGTCAGTCCACTCTCCAGGCTCTACTGGAAACGAACTGCTCTGATACCAAATTGTAACGACCCAATTTTCAATATGTCTAGATCATACCGGAAACTGAGCGCTACCAATTTGTCTTCCTAATTATTATCTATTATTTATCATATGAGCCTGATTCGTTGTTAAACGCGTAGTTAATTTGCGTGGTGTATTTTTTTTTTTTTGAAAACATTTGGATTAATAGACAGAATCATTTATAATCAATTCACAAGTAATAACAGATAAAACAGTTATAAACAACCACACAAAAATATGTCACAAGTAGTTGACAATATTCGGTGATTCAGCCTTTATTAGCATATAGACTGTTAGTTAGAACACCCCTAGATATAGCTAAATAATATCTATATACTTATATATACATACAACATCCCAGGTCCTGACCTGTTCAAGAGGTCCCTAAGCTGGCACCTAGGCTAGCCTAGACTCTATACTCACCTAGTCCCTCTAAACTACTAAAGCGAGGGAAAGTACGTTCTAGGTCTTCAAAACTCAAGTCAAGTGGAATGTCATCAAAAGATAGAACATCATCTGCTACTCCTCTGCACGATCAGACTTTTCCACAGGACGTCTCTCTGGTACCTCATGAAGTAGCCATACAATAGGAATCTCGTACACAGGATTTAGGTTAAAGTACGCATACGAACGGGGTGCAGACGTTGGCTGGTCTCACAGTATATACATATAATCAGAGAATGATATTCACCCTAGACTAAGAAGACTATCTAGAGCAGAATCCTCTTCTTGTGAACGGTCATCAGCGAACTATGGTAAGGTACTCTTACTTCCATCTGAAGGGGAAAGGGAGAGAGAAGGGGTAAGAACTGGGGAGTTCTTAGTAGGGTCGGGGTTATTAGTTACGTTCATTTATTTGGGGTCGATTAGTAGACGAGTAACATAATATAGCGAAGCAATAAACAGAAGATAAAGATAGAAAGAGAAATTAGAGACAACAAAAAGCAGAACACAAACAAAAGAATACAAGAAAATAAAACACAGAAATAGCATACGAGCAGACAAACATAAAGAAGTAGATCACACACAAAAAGGAATGCAACAGAGAATGATGCGCAGACAAGAATGATGATTGTCTAGCCCTAGCGCAGGCCATGAGCTCATGTGTCGGTTGGCTGCCCGCAATCCCAACATTTATCCAGTCACGAGTAATCCCGATTTCCCGAATACGATTTTCTATTCCTAAATGAATGCGCATATAATAATAGCCGCTCATTTGAGACAGCCTCTGCTTACTGCAGGAAAATATATATATACTCTGCTCTGCTCTAGGGAAGCGAAAAATAGCTGTAGGTAACTTAGTTTCCCTACAGAAGCTCTGGGTTGCATTAAGCAACTAATATATATTAAATATAGCTCTGGGTTGCATCAAGCAACTAATATATATATATAAATATAGCTCTGGGTTGCATCAAGCAACTAATATATATATAAATATAGCTCTGGGATGCATCAAGCAACTAATATATATATAAGTATAGCTCTGGGTTGCATCAAGCAACTAATATATATAAATATCTCTTTATTATATTACTCTTCTCTTTATATCTCTTTACTCTGTTCTGGTTTCTCTTTTCTCTGTATCTCTTTACTCTGTTTTAATTACTCTGTTCTCTGTATCTCTTTACTCTATTTTAATTACTCTGTTCTCTGTATCTCTTTTCTCTTCTCTGATTACTCTTTTCATCTGTATCTGTATTACTCTTTTTCTCTTTATCTCTTTACTTTACTCTGGTTACTCTATTTTCTGTGTTTCTCTACTCTGCTCTAATTTCTCTGCTTAACGTATGTATTTAAAGTTTATGTAAATTTCGGTATGAATAGTTCGCCTGTCCCAAGTATAGGTTCATTAAGTCTATACTGAAACAATTTAACTTTTCATATAATACCTAACACTAGTCGCAACTCAAGGACTAACTATGTTGCCCTAGTTCGTTCACTAATTTCTGTCTGTTTTTCTGTTATTAAAACCTTACAGACTTTTCTTTAGTTTTTATCTTTTCTTCAACTTTTTATCTTTCTTTTATCTTTGCCTCACTAATATGTTCTTACCACTCCCTAAGTGTTTTATGAAGGTAATTATGAGATTCTGCGCTTAAAGTTGTCTTTCTAAAGCTTTTACAGAAAACTGCCTTTTCTGTATTATTTTATTATTTTTATTAAAATATTATTTTTAATTAAATATTATTATTTAATATTTTATTATTATTTATTATTTTATTATTAATTTTTCGAAAATTAACTTTACTTTAACCTTTAACCTTTAAAATTCACTTTTTACCACCCGTAACTTTTAATATTTCTACTTTTACCACCTTAACTTTCAGAAATTACCAAATAACCCCCCAAACACCAAAATATTTACTTCCTTGCCCTTTTATGGATCAAAAAGGTGTTCTTCATTGTTCTTCACCACACTCAAAGTGTTCTTCGTGTTCTTCGTAAATTCTTCAGATTCTTTCTTTGTTTTTAACCGTTTTTCAATCTTTTTTGCAACCGATTTTTACCATAATTCAAAATAAATTTCCAGCCACTAAAACCCCATCTTTTCTACATGATTTTAACACAAATTGAACCTCAATTTAAGCTCTAGGGTTTCATTTTCCAGCAGCCACAAGAACACACATTCATAGCTTGAATTTCATCAAATTTCATCAAATTTTCACCAAAATTTCAACAAGAATTACTCATACAAAAAATCAATTTCAAGCACAGCCAAACCATATCATAATCACACAACTCAAACAAAATCAATCAAGATTAAATTCGTCAATCCCTACCTGGTTTTGCTGCTCCTAATTCGGTTAAACTTTCAGGTGGTCCTTAAGCACTTTTTCCTCCTAAATCACATCAAGAACAACTTTAAATCCAAAAACTCTCAACTGACCAAATCTCACTCAGTATGTTAGGAAGAGATATCTCACCTTAGACTTGCTGGAAATTCACGTTTCTTGGCCCTCAAGTCAAGTTAAGCATGATTCCTAAGGAAGAACATCAAGAAAACACATGTTTTGCATGATTTTCCTTGAAAACCGAATTGAAATGGGAGGGAGACAGCCATCTCACCTTATTTCCATCCTTGATAAGTTACATGGTTATGTAGAGGAAGAAGAGAGGATCATTTTGGTGAAATCGGAGTTTTGATTTGAGTTTTAGTTCAGAAGAAATCAAGCTTTAAAGATTAAGTGTTCATGAAAGTTTCTCTCTTTTCTCTCTTGTTATTTTCGGCCAAAATGATGAAATGAGACAGCCTTGGAGTTCTTGGGGGTGTAAGGTGAGTTGTGATTGGTTGGCTTGGAGGTGGATTAAAATAATATTAAAATATCTCTGGTGTACAACTACTAAAACTAGGTGTACCGGAACACTCGTAAAAACATATCTAAAAATTATTTTCTGAGCTACTAGCATAAATGACACTAGTAACATAATTATTATGAGAATAGAACATGTATAATGAGGCCTTAGCATTGCTAAATTCATCAGAGAGTGCTGGTGCTAAGCTGCACCAGTAAACCGTAAACCCGGTTAAACCGATTTTCTGTTTTTAACAAAAACAGACCAGGTAACCTTATAATGTCATTCAAGCATTTTCTAATACTAATATAATGATAATATTATACTATTATCTCTCTCCTTTCATGAATCGAGTCCGGTTCGTCAAACAGAGACTATTTACGAAAATCAGAATCAAAACTGCCAACCGATACGGTTCAAAAACTAGGTTCTTCGCGATTGCATATCGAGCTTGCCTCAAAGGAGGTTCTTGCTTAAGGATGACATAATGATAATGAGGATTGAGATACTTGATGATATAGCAGAGGTGTTCCCTTTACTGATCTTCTGGAGAAATCCGTACTTTTAGAAAAGATCTCATGTACTCGAAAATCAGGGTTGTTACAAATAAGTTCTTAGGAGTGCTTCATCACTTGGTAACTTGGGTTAACTAACCCGGGATTATCAACTGAAAATCCACTATCAAGAGCAACCTTGCTATAGAACATCTAGTAACCCAAAGAGGTGCTGGACACCAAGACCTCAAGGAAAGAAAATAACAAACCATGTGCCTGTGGTGTGTATGTATAGGGAGAGAGACTTGAGGGAGTAAGTCCTTAGGGGTGTCTCAGCACCTAGCACCTTGAACCAACTGGTTCGGGAGTGTTGGCTGAAAGCTTATCTTAAAGAGTCGCCCCCTCACAGAACACTTAGCCTAAGGAAGAAATAAACCTTGGAAAGACAAAGGGATCAATAAATAAAAGTCTCAAAGGGTGCAATCAAATGAGTATTCTAAGGCATGATAAAGGTCTGAAAGCCAGTAAAGGAATGAACCTAAGTTGCTATGCATGAAACCCCATAAAACCAAGAACATGACTTTCATAATAATGATTCATTCCTCTTGTCATTTCATTCATCATTCTCTTGTTCCAGTACTTGTTTAGGGACAAGCAAGCTTTAAGTTCGGTGTTATGATGCCAGGGCATTTTGGCCAGTTTCACTGACCTTTTCTTTATGGTTTTAAGGTAGTTTCATGCATTTTTTTAGGAAATAAGCAAGTTTTGGGTAAATAATCACTTACATCTTGATTCAAGCAAACATTGTGAATTTTACATGATTTCATGAGAATTATGCATGAATTAAAGGACAAATTGAATGATGCATGTCTCATAACTTGGATCAGAGCTTTGATGCACTTTATTGCTTGATTTCAGGATAAAGGAAGCAAGGAAGAACCACGTTAGCAGCCACGTTAGTCTAGCTAACGTGACCACTAACGTGGAATGAAGGCTAGCTTGCAATGTTAATGAGAAAAGTGATTGCCAATAACGCCTTCGAGAGCCATCATAGCCCACGTTAGTTGCCACGTTAACTATGTTAATGTGGAAGCTAACGTGGAAGAGAAGTAGAACTCCAACGTTAGTGTTAAAAATAAGTGCCACTAACGTTCAAAAAGGGCCAATTGGCCACGTTAAGAGCCACGTTAACTTAGTTAACGTGAGCTCTAACGTGGAAGAAGAAGATGATGCCAACGTTAGTGACACTCACCTTTGTCACTAACGTTGGACTAAGCCCATATTGGCTACGTTAAAAGCCACGTTAACCTAGTTAACGTGGACTCTAACGTGGAGGGAGCAAGAATCACCAACGTTAGTGACACTCACCTTTGTCACTAACGTTGAACTGAGCCACTATGAGCCACGTTAGTTGCCACGTTAATTACATTAACGTGGAAGCTAACGTGGAGAAGAGGGATGATGAGCCAACATTAGTGACACTCACATTTGTCACTAACATTGGAGATGGCTATCAATACCACGTTAGAAGTCACGTTAACTTAGTTAACGTGAACTCTAACGTGGGAAGTAGGGGCGTTCTGAAGCGTTAGTGACAAAGGTAAGTGTCACTAACGCTCTCGAAGATTTGGCAAGCCTACGTTAAAGGCCACGTTAACTATTCTAACGTGAACTCTAACGTAGGGAGAAAGGGGTACTCTCAATGTTATTGAAAAAGGTAAACCCCAGTAACGTTTGCGAAGGGCCAAAGGTCAACGTTAGTGGTCACGTTAGTGCAACTAACGTTGAAGTTAACGTGGACCACTTTGGGTTAGGAACATTAGTGAAAAGGGTGATTGTCACTAACGTTCTCAACCCCACTTTTTCACTTAACGTTAACACCACTAACGCCCTAAGCTAAAGTCCCTGCCTACTTCACACTTTCTCTGCAAGTAAAGCTGAGCCCACTGAAGAAGATAACTGCTTCAACTCAAGATCCACAGGCCCATATCCAAGACTTGAAGAGCCAACTAGAAGATCAGAAGAGTAGTATAAATAGGGAGAGCTTTGAACTAGAAAAGGGTGCTTTTGGGCATTATTAGAATTACTCTTTGTATTTTACTTTCTCTGCACTTCTAGTTTAAATTTCAGAATGTACTCTCCATCTTTGCTTTCATTTCCCAGAGCTATGAACAACTAAACCCCTTTCATTGGGTTAGGGAGCTCTGTTGTAATTTGATGGATCAATAGTAGTTTTCATTATTCTTCTTTTTTCTTTTCTCTTGATTTTACTAGAAAGCTTTCAATCTTCATCCAATTGAGTAGTTATCTTGGAGAAGAAGCTATTCATACTTGGATCTCTTCTGAACCTTGGAAAAGGAATGAAGAGATCATGCTAGAAATGCTTTCTCATGTTGGACCAAATTGGGGTTTGGGCGGATATGGTGACATATAATTCTCCCAATACTTTGATTTGGAAATACATGTGGTATAATCAGTGACCACACTTCATCTCTTCTCATGAGCAATTAGACCAAGGAATTGGCTATTGATCTGATTTGAGAGATTAAATTACCAAGGAATTGGAATTTAATCACTTAAGATTGCCAAGGAGATCAACGAATGCATTGATTGAGGAAGAGATGAAAATGAACTTGATCCGGAGAATGCAACATCTCCTAAGCCCAATGAATTCCCCATTTCTGATCTTACCCATTCTCTTTACTTTATGCCATTTACTTTCATGCTAAACTTCCCTTCCCATTTAAGATTCTGCAATTTACTTCCCGTCTTTTATTTTCTACTATTTACTTTCTCGCCATTTAATTTCATACAATTCTTAACTCACTTTCTGCTTAGCTCAACTAGAATATTCTTCCAATTAAAGTTGCTTGACTAATCAATCCCTGTGGGATTCGACCTCACTCTACTGTGAATTTTTACTTGACGACAATTCGGTATAATTGCCAAAGGAAATTTGTTGAGAGACAAGTTTTCGTGCATCATTGGGACAGAGGCATGACAAGCTTCTGCATGTCATTTATTAAGCTAGCCGTGTTTTAAATGACGCGCAGAAGAATTACACAACCACAGAAAAGGAGTTGCTTACAGTGGTTTATGCCATTGACAAGTTCAGATCTTATTTACTAGGATCAAAAGTGATTGTGTACACTGACCATGCTACTCTAAAATATCTCCTCACAAAGCAGGATTCAAAACCCAGACTCATAAGATGGGTGTTGCTTCTGCAAGAGTTTGATATAGAAATAAGAGACAGAAAAGGGACAGAGAACCAAGTAGCTGATCACCTGTCCCGGATAGAACCAGTATCAGGGGCGACTGATGAGTATTTTGGTAGAAAAATAAATTTCTCCCAAAACACACAAATCTAACCGGCAAGTGCACCGGGTCGCATCAAGTAATAAAAACTCACGGGAGTGAGGTTGATCCCACAGGGATTGAAGGATTGAGCAATTTTAGTTTGGTGGTTGATTTAGTCAAGCGAATCAAGATTTGGTTGGGTGATTTGTGATTTGCAAAATTTAAATTGCATGAAATTAAAGAGAGCAGGAAATTAAATTGCTGAATCTTAAAGAACAAGAAATTAAATGGCAGAAACTTAGAATGCAAGAAATGTAAATTGCGGAATCTTAAAGTGCAAGAAATGTAAACGGCTGGAATTGTAAAGGGAATTGGGGATTGGATTTGCAGAAATTAAACAAAGAAAAGTAACTTGCATCAAACAAAAGAGTAAAAGAAGGTGTGGGTTGAATCGGATCTTGAAGCAGTAAAGTAAATGAACATTAAAAGCAAGAAACAAAATGTAAATTGGGAATTCAGATCTCAGGACCCAGAGACTAGAAAACCAAGTCTAGATCTCAATGCCTTCCTAGATCCAACAAAAACAATTGCAAAGGAAATTGTAAATTGCAAGGAAAGTAGATGAGAAGCAAGTAACAGAAACGGAAATTCAATTGCAGTAAATAAATAGAGAAATCCAAGGATGAGATTGAAACAGAATTTCTTCAATTCTCCAACCCAAGATCCAAGACAATTGTAATTGAAATTGAAAGCAATAAAACTAAGAGGAAGAGAAGTGAATTCTCCTTCCCCAAGACTGAGAAATTAAAGATCACTCAATATCCAAAAATCCCCGAAAACTATTATTAAAATTCAAAAGAAAAGCTCCCTGAAGAACTTGAATTCTATCCTATTTATACACTTTCTTCAAATGATCTTCAAGCCTTGAGTTGGGCCTTTGCTCTTGGTGGAATTGGATTGAAAGAGGCCTTGGTTGATTGCTCTTGAAGTTTGGAGAAGAACCAAAGTGAACCAATTGAACCGGGTTGGAGTTTTGCAAAAGTTGGACCAAAAGTTGGAGCAAAAGTTAGGGTCTAACTTTTGGTCCAACTTTTCATATCAGCCATCATAACTTCCTGAAACTCACGTTGGTGCAAAAGTTAGGGGTCTAACTTTTGCACCAACGTTGGCCTTCCTTGGTGCACTTGAGGCGCCAACGTTAGCCCAAAAGTTAGGGGCTAACGTTGGCGCAAACTTTTGCTCCTCCCCTTGTAGTTTTCATGTGCCAACGTTAGCCTCAAAGTTAGGGGCTAACGTTGGCGCAAACTTTTGGTGCCCAGGGAGTGTTTTTCTCATGCCAACGTTAGCCTCAAAGTTAGGGGCTAACGTTGGCGCAAACTTTTGGTGCCCAGGGGTGATTTTCATGTGCCAACGTTAGCCTCAAAGTTAGGGGCTAACGTTGGCGCAAACTTTTGGTACCCAGGGAGTGATTTTCAAATTCCAACGTTAGCCCAAAAGTTAGGGGCTAACGTTGGGGCTAACTTTTCACCCAAAAGTTTGTGCAAAAGTTTGAGGCTAACTTTAGGTCCAGCTTTTTGCTTCCTGGTTCAATTTCACTTATTCTATTGTCTTCTCTTTACTCCTAGCTATTCCTTCTTGCTTCAACCTTTCTCCAAGCTTTCTTCACCTATCATTTATCAACCAAACACATCAAAGCTATGCTTAAAATCATGAGATATTCATTCTTTCATAATATGTGACAATTATAGCATAAAACCTCATGAAATAGCATGAATTCATACATGGTTGATTCAATCAAAGGAAACATGAAAATCTACCTAATTGGCTTGCTTGTAGCTCAAGAAAGTGCATAATTCTAATGAAAACAAAAGAAAAAGGCTAGTTAAAATAGGCTAAGATGACTTGTCATCACAACACCAAACTTAAAGCTTGCTTGTCCCCAAGCAAGAAAAGATTTATTGAGAAGAAAGAATGAAATGGAAGAGGATGTTCATGCTAGCAGAGTATTATTGATAGTTCATGGGATTTTGTGTGGATATGTAAATACTCACTTCTTATTGACTCCTAGGCCTAGAAAGTCTCCTTCAAGCTTCAAGTAACATACTGCTATGACCTCTCATTATTCCTTTATCCTTGGCTATTACTTTGTTTATAAGCTTTATTTGAGTGTCATGTGTAGCAAGTTCATTTCCTTTTCTTTATACTTGACACATTATTCACCATAGACACTTGGCTCACATTCCTTCTTAAAACATTGATGCCCATCACCTCTTTGGGTTACTAAATGCCTTGTAGTTAGGTTGCTCTTGATAGTGGACTTTCAGCTGATGATCCCGGATTAGTTAACCCAAGTCACCGAGTGTTGATGCACTCCTAAGAGCTTACTAATCCAAGCAGATCCTAGTACAAAGACACCACAGGCATATATTTTAAAGTTCAAGCTATTGGTGTCCAGCTTTGTTTCTTTTTGTTTCCTTTTGTTCTGCCACTTTTTGGCTATCTCTTTTCTTTCTTTCTTTTTGTTTTTCTTTCTAACCAAGGAATTTTTTATTTAATTGAGATTCATAGACAGTAGGCCACTCTTTACTTAGAATGAGATATCCTAGCTCTTTATTCACTAAAAGTGAGCTATTATACAACCACACACATACCACCATTTACTTTTATTCTACTTCTATCTAACAGAGACTATCTTGCTTCACATTCAAACATTTCTTTTATTGAACTTAAAGATGCAGGGGACAAAACATGCTTCTTGTCAAGTGAAAGTAAACACACAAGCACACACATAAACTAGCCTACTTATTTTAAAAGAAACAAACATAATGCAAAGACTTTTAATTAAAAAGAACTACTTAAAGATGCAAAGACAACTTAGAACAGATAGAATGCATGCTTTTTTTTTTTGTAGTGATGAACAAGGAGCAAGTCCACCTTTCATTTGTCATGCTTTTTCTTTCTCCTTTCATACACTTGGCTGCTAGTGTTCCCACCATCCGTGTTTGGTGCCTGTTGACCTCGCCAAAAGCCAGCCTTATTCATAGCCTCCTCCACTCTATCTTCAAGCCTCATGGCATTGCTTACTTCTACCTCACTTCTCTTTTTGAAGAATTCATCAAAAGTTGGGAAAGCCGGATCCATGTTGTGCAAATGTTCTCCAATATAGTTTAGTTTGATTTGGCTATTGATGTTGTAATCGGCTTGTACTTCATACCTTGCATCTTGGAGTGTTGTGAACTCTTTGAGAGCCCTCAAATTTTCAGCTTGCATTTGTTCCAACTTCCCAAAAGATTCATGAGATTGAAAAGCATGTTCTTCTTGCATCACAAGGAATCTTGACTCGAATTCACTTTGTTTGTTCATTATTCTTAGCTCCCTTTCTTCTTGTGCTTGTTGGTTTTTCATGTACAGTGAATGGTATTCCTCTTGCCTTTCTTGAATTCTCATGTACTGTTGTGACAATCTTCCTATTGCTTCTTTCATTTGAGTCATATCCATATTGCCGTGTGGGAAAAAGTGTGGCTGTTCCTCCTCCTCTTGTGGCTCTTCTTCTATGTGTGGCTCATCTTCTTCCATTGGTTCTTCTCTTTCCCTTCTTCCATGTGGTCTTCGGCCTTGATGTGATTCAAGGGGCATCATCATTCGTTCAATGGTTATGGGCATGCCTTGGCTTAACCACATTGGATTCTCCTCTTCCATTGGAGCTTTAGCCTTTGCACACAACCTCCAAATGGTACTCGGATAGTACAACCAAGATCCGGCCGAATTCTTCTCAGCCAGCTTTTGAATGTCTTTTGCAAGGATTTCATGAACTCTTATCTCTCCTCCCACAATGATGCAATGCAACATCATGGCTCTCTCCCTGTTAACTTTTGAGGTGTTCACTGTGCCCAGAATTGATCTTTTCATCAACTCATACCATCCTTTTGCTTCCGGGGTGAGGTTACATCTCTTCAGATACTTATATTTGTTCTTTTCATCTCCTTCCCACTCTGTGTTCTCCATACAAATGTCTCTCGCAATCTCATCATAATCCTGATCCTCATTCAATCTTTGTTGGTATCCCGGTTCACTAAAGCGAACTGACTTTAGTCTCAAGACTTTCTTGATTGCATCCGGGCTAAAGTCTACTTCCACCCCCCGCACATAGCTCTTGTACGTTGGGGGCTCACGCATGTCAAGCCTTGAGAAATTTGCATAGAACTCTCTTATGATATTGGCATTGATTCGGGTGGCTGGTGATGCAAGTTCCTCCCACCTCCTCTTTCGAATTTTGTCCTTCATATCTTGACATCCATCATCCGGCAACAAGAGTGGAATTTCAGGATAGATTCTTTTCTCGTTCATCCATGCAATTTGCATTTGATGGAACCAAGACTTGAATCTCCGTTGGTCATATTCATGTGTGTCTTCCTCCACCATGGGATCTTTCCCTTTTCTTTGTTTGGTTCTTGAGGAGGAGGCCATGATCACTTGGTTGGTTGAGTCTTGTGAGGTTAGAAGGAGTGTGAAGAATGTTGGAGAGTTTGATGTGTGGTTGGAGCAAGAAGAAATTTAGGCCGAATTTGCTATGACAGGAAATGATGAAGACAAGTTTAAATGGTTAGAGTTTAAAGCAAGAGAAATGTTGAACCGAGCTTGTTATGTTGAGGAGTGATGAAGAGAATGAAGTTCCAAGGGTTAGAGTGATTCGGTCATGTGCATGGTTTGAAGGTGGTATGTTTTTAAATGAACAATGAAAGGCTAGGATGCAATTAAACTTATAGGAATCAAAGGTGTGCATGTAAGGATAAATGAAGACAAAACTTGCTTCTTCACTTGCTTTTGCCGTGATCATTCTCAAGGAGTGGCAGATTTCCTTTTTGAAGCATGTGATGAGATTTTGTCCTCATGCTATGCTTTCCTTTGCCTTGTCTCTTTCATTGAAGATTCTTTGACCACCTAGTTATCACCACAAGACAACAAATATTAGTTTTGTCCAACCGTGGCGAGAATGTCCCTTTTATTAATATAATATGAATCATCAATTCTCATATCCATTTGAACCGTGACTCTCCTTGGAGGACACCAAACTTGATGGTTGGTCATGTATAAAGAAATTGTGTCTCTTCCTTCAATTAGTGAAATCCCAATGTCACTCTTAGTTAAATGTTTATAAGAATTGCTTTCATCCTAATTTTCTTTTTCTCTCTTTTTTTCATGAAGGGTCAATTGTGTCCCTAAATCGGTTCATCAAGTTTTGATGAACACCAAACTTGTTTCTTGTCAAAGGGTACATCACAATTGATGCCTTCATTACCGAATAAGAATTTTTCCATTTATAAGATTTTGGAAAACAACAATTGTATGATTATTGATGCATGAATTTCAAATTTTCATGAAGCTATGTGGTCACCAAACTTTAGTGTTTGGCCATATGCTTTTAAGCTTGCAAAACGGAATTATTTGTAACGTTGGTTTAGTGTGCTTGAAAGCACACCAAACTTAGAATTCTCAGCATATGTTTCAAAACAGTGCATGCAGGCAATGGACATGTTCATGAAAAGAGAAAAGAATTCATGCTCAAATGATCATAACTTATTGAATTTAAAATGACATGAATCTTAAAGCATGGGTTGCCTCCCATGGAGCGCTCTTTTATTGTCATTAGCTTGACATTGAGGCTTTCTTTTATGGTGGTTGGTGCTTGTAGAGTCTCAATTTGTCTCCTCTGACCGTGATCTTCTTCTTTGTTCTCTGGTGTTCAATTTCAGCATGCTCTAATGAGAGTATGTTGCTGACAGTGTAGTAGTCCTCAGTTTGTTGATTTGCCCCCAGCTGTTGATATATCAGTTGCACTTTGTCACCTTTGGAAAGCCCCTCTGTTGGAATCTTTCTGTTCTTCCAACCCCTTTTTGCTTTGTTTCTTCGTTTCATCTTTCCTTTTGTTGATCCTTCTTTTCTGGCCGTAGGCTTTCCTTGGGGACCTCTCTTTTCAGTGGCTAGTACTCTAATATCCTCTTGGGCTTCTTCATCAGTCTGCACAATCCTTAGCATTGGGATGTTGCTGTGACCTTCCTGGTCATTTTTCATATAGTCTTTCTTTTCCTTGCTAAATTGTGCCTCTGGTAGTACCTTCAGAGTGACACTCTGGTCATGCATCCTGAGAGTTAATTCCCTTTCCTCTATGTCTATGATAGCTCTAGCAGTGGCCAAGAATGGCCTTCCCAGTATAACAGAGTCACCATCATCATCGTTTGATTCTAGAACCACAAAATCAGCAGGGTATATAAAACTGTCCACCTTGACCAAAAGATTTTCAATTACGCCCCTGGGGTATACCATTGACTTATCTACCAGCTCCAGAGACATTTGTACTGGTTTGACCTCCTCTATATGCAACTTTTTCACCAGGGAGGATGGTATTAAGTTAATACTTGCTCTGAGATCGCACATTGCTTTAGTGATGGTCAATTCCCCAATGGTGCAAGGCAACAGGAAGCTCCCTGGGTCCTCAAGCTTGGGAGGAAGCCCCTTTTGAATCAAGGCCCTGCATTCCTCAGTAATCATTATGGTTTCTTTCTCATCCCAGCTTCTTTTCTTGTTGACAAGCTCCTTCAAGAATTTGGCATACAGAGGCATTTGCTCAAGTGCTTCAGCCAAGGGAATATTGATTTCCAGCTTCTTAAAAATCTCAAGGAATTTGTGAAAATGCTGGTCTTTAACCTCTTTGTTGAACCTCTGGGGATATGGCAGTGGAGGTGTGATGCTCTTTCCTATTTGCTGCTGTCCCTGAGCCACTTTCTTTGAGCTATGTAGCTGGTTGTCCTTCTCTTTAAGTTTCTCAGTGCTTTTGTTTGGCATCACAACTTGCTCCTTAGCTTCATCGTCCTTTTCTTGCTTCTCATCCTCTGTTGGTTCTTTGCTATTCTCTGCTTGTTTCTTTGTAGTGTCATTGTTGCTTATCAATGTTCTCCCACTCCTTAATTGTACTACCTTGCACTCCTCCTTGGGATTTGGGATTGTGTCACTGGGCAATGAGTTTAAAGGTCTCTCAACAGATACTTGCTTGGAGAGTTGCCCAATCTGTCTCTCTAGGCTCTTTAATGATGCTTCATGGTTTTTGTTTGTTATTTCCTGGTGTTTCATCATTTTTTCTATCAAGGTCTCTAAATTGGTGAGTCTTTGAGGTTCAGGTGGTGCTTGTGGTGGGTTGTGAGATGTGGGTGGTGGATGATGGGCATTTTGGTTGGTGGAATTGTTGTTGGATTGGTACTGGTTGAGATTAGGGTAGTTGTTTTGAGGTTTTCTGTATGTGTTTTGGTTAGTCTGCTGCTGGTTGTAGTTTTGGTTGTTTCTTGGGTTGTTTTTATTTGAGTTCCTCTGCCATGGGTGTTGGTTTTGGTTGTGAGTGTCTCCCCATCTGAGGTTGGGTTGATTTTTCCATGAGGGGTTGTAGGTATCACCATAGAATTCATTTGGATTTGAATGCATGTACTGGACTTGTTCCTGCTGTTGCTCCTCTTGGATTTCTTCATTTTGCTCCCATGTGGCTGATGGTTGGCTGGTGTTAACTGCTGCAACTTGGAGGCCATCAATCCTCTTGGTCATTTGCTCAAATTGTTGTTGAATTTGCTACTGCATCAATTTGTTTTGAGCCAGGATTGAATCCACTCCTTCTAGTTCCATTACTCCTCTCCTTTGTGATGGTTGGCGGCCTCTTTGATGAGCAAAGAAATATTGGTTGTTGGCCACCATATCAATGAGTTCTTGAGCCTCCTCTGCAGTTTTCATGAGTTGCAAGGAACCTCCAGCTGAATGATCCAAAGCTTCCTGGGATTTCAGTGTTAAGCCTTCATAGAAGTTCTGCAGCTTCTCCCACTCATTAAACATGGCAGGGGGACATTTCCTGATTAGAGCCTTGTACCTCTCCCATGCCTCATAGATGGGTTCAGCCTCCATTTGTGTAAATGTTTGTACCTCAGCCTTCAACCTTATAATCCTCTGAGGTGGGTAAAACTTGGCAAGAAACTTGGTTACCAAATCATCCCAGTTGTTGATGTTGTCCCTTGGAAAAGATTCCAACCATTGAGTGGCCTTGTCCCTGAGAGAAAATGGGAATAGCATCAGTTTGTAACTGTCAGGAGGCACTTCATTAGTTTTGACAGTGTTGCATATCCTCAAGAAAGTGGATAAATGTTGGTGTGGGTCTTCAAGTGGTCCTCGACCAAAAGAGCAATTGTTCTGAACCAAAGTGATGAGTTGTGGCTTGAGTTCAAAATTATTTGCATTGACATTTGGAGCCAAGATGCTGCTCCCACAATGTCTAGGATTTGCAAAGGTATAGGAAGCCAAAACTCTCCTCTGGGGTGGGTTGTCATTGTTGTTGTCTGCTCCACCTGGTGGATTGGTTGAATGTTCCTCCATCTCTTGGAACTCTTCGTCTGATTCCTCTTCTCCAACAATGTTTTTCCCTCTTTCAGCTCTTCTTAACCTCCTGAGAGTTCTTTCGTCTTGTTCATGAAAATTGGGTGTGGTTCTTCTTGTACCTGACATACAAGCAGAGCATGAGAAATGCACAAAACTAGTGACACTTCAATCTACTGCTAGATTGAAGTGTTAGTTAGTTTAAGCAAAAAATCAAACAGTTAGTGGGTTAATCAAAATTAGAGAAAAATAAAGAAAAAGTGCTTGATCTAGATCACCACCTCACTTAATCATTGTCAATCTAATCAATCCCCGGCAACGGTGCCAAAAACTTGATGAGTATTTTGGTGGAAAAATAAATTTCTCCCAAAACACACAAATCTAACCGGCAAGTGCACCGGGTCGCATCAAGTAATAAAAACTCACGGGAGTGAGGTCGATCCCACAGGGATTGAAGGATTGAGCAATTTTAGTTTGGTGGTTGATTTAGTCAAGCGAATCAAGATTTGGTTGGGTGATTTGTGATTTTCAGAATTTAAATTGCATGAAA
This sequence comes from Arachis hypogaea, assembly GCF_003086295.3. Lineage (NCBI taxonomy): Eukaryota > Viridiplantae > Streptophyta > Magnoliopsida > Fabales > Fabaceae > Arachis > Arachis hypogaea. The sequence continues at coordinate 94,889,741 of NC_092046.1, read as the reverse complement.
TTAAAGAGAGCAGGAAATTAAATTGCTGAATCTTAAAGAACAAGAAATTAAATGGCAGAAACTTAGAATGCAAGAAATGTAAATTGCGAAATCTTAAAGTGCAAGAAATGTAAACGGCTGGAATTGTAAAGGGAATTGGGGATTGGATTTGCAGAAATTAAACAAAGAAAAGTAACTTGCATCAAACAAAAGAGTAAAAGAAGGTGTGGGTTGAATCGGATCTTGATGCAGTAAACTAAATGAACATTAAAAGCAAGAAACAAAATGTAAATTGGGAATTCAGATCTCAGGACTCAGAGACTAGAAAACCAAGTCTAGATCTCAATGCCTTCCTAGATCCAACAAAAACAATTGCAAAGGAAATTGTAAATTGCAAGGAAAGTAGATGAGAAATAAGTAACAGAAACGGGAATTCAATTGCAGTAAATAAACAGAGAAATCCAAGGATGAGATTGAAACAGAATTTCTTCAATTCTCCAACCCAAGATCCAAGACAATTGTAATTGAAATTGAAAGCAATAAAACTAAGAGGAAGAGAAGTGAATTCTCCTTCCCCAAGACTGAGAAAATAAAGATCACTCAATATCCAAAACTCCCCGAAAACTATTATTAAAATTCAAAAGAAAAGCTCCCTGAAGAACTTGAATTCTATCCTATTTATACACTTTCTTCAAATGATCTTCAAGCCTTGAGTTGGGCCTTTGCTCTTGGTGGAATTGGGTTGAAAGAGGCCTTGGTTGATTGCTCTTGAAGTTTGGAGAAGAACCAAAGTAAACCAATTGAACCGGGTTGGAGTTTTGCAAAAGTTGGACCAAAAGTTGGAGCAAAAGTTAGGGTCTAACTTTTGGTCCAACTTTTCATATCAGCCATCATAACTTGCTGATACTCACGTTGGTGCAAAAGTTAGGGGTCTAACTTTTGCACCAACGTTGGCCTTCCTTGGTGCACTTGAGGCACCAACGTTAGCCCAAAAGTTAGGGGCTAACATTGGCGCAAACTTTTGCTCCTCCCCTTGTAGTTTTCATGTGCCAACGTTAGCCTCAAAGTTAGGGGCTAACGTTGGCGCAAACTTTTGGTGCCCAGGGAGTGTTTTTCTCATGCCAACGTTAGCCTCAAAGTTAGGGGCTAACGTTGGCGCAAACTTTTGGTGCCCAGGGGTGATTTTCATGTGCCAACGTTAGCCTCAAAGTTAGGGGCTAACGTTGGCGCAAACTTTTGGTACCCAGGGAGTGATTTTCAAGTTCCAACGTTAGCCCAAAAGTTAGGGGCTAACGTTGGGGCTAACTTTTCACCCAAAAGTTTGTGCAAAAGTTTGAGGCTAACTTTAGGTCCAGCTTTTTGCTTCCTAGTTCAATTTCACTTATTCCATTGTCTTCTCTTTACTCCTAGCTATTCCTTCTTGCTTCAACCTTTCTCCAAGCTTTCTTCACCTATCATTAATCAACCAAACACATCAAAGCTATGCTTAAAATCATGAGATATTCATTCGTTCATAATATGTGACAATTATAGCATAAAACCTCATGAAATAGCATGAATTCATACATGGTTGATTCAATCAAAGGAAACATGAAAATCTACCTAATTGGCTTGCTTGTAGCTCAAGAAAGTGCATAATTCTAATGAAAACAAAAGAAAAAGGCTAGTTAAAATAGGCTAAGATGACTTGTCATCAGCGACCCTCCCTCCTACTGAGATCTCTAAAACCTTTCCGGATGAGCAACTCTTTGCCATTCAGGAATTATCATGGTTTGCAAACATTGCAAACTATAAAGCTGTGAGATTCATACCCAAAGAGTACAGTAAGCAATAAATGAAAAAATTGATTTCTGATGCAAAGTATTACTTGTGGGATGAACCATATCTCTTTAAGATGTGTGCAGACGAAATAATCCGCAGATGTGTGCCTAGAGAAGAGGCACAGAAGATTCTATGGCATTGCCATGGTTCACAATATGGAGGACACTTGGAGGTGAGCGAACAACCATAAAGGTTCTCCAATGTGGTTTCTACTGGCCTACTCTCTATAGAGACTCCCAAGAGTTTGTATGTAACTGTGACAGTTGCCAGAGAGCTGGTAATCTGCCTCACGGTTATGCCATGCCTCAGCAAGAGATCCTAGAGATTGAGCTATTTGATGTATGAGGTATTGACTTCATGGGGCCTTTCCCACCATCATATTCAAACACTTATATTCTGGTGGCAGTAGACTATGTATCCAAATGGGTAGAGGCAATTGCAACACCCACGAATGATACTAAGATAGTGATGAAGTTCCTCCAGAAGCATATCTTTAGTAGGTTCAGTGTCCCTAGGATACTGATCAGTGATGGAGGCACTCCTGCAATAAACAGCTTGACTCTGCTCTGGTCCGATATGGAATTAACCATAAAGTGGCAACTCCATATCATCCACAAACAAATGGGCAGGCTGAAGTCTCAAATAAAGAACAAAAACAAATCCTGGAACGGACTGTAAGTACTCGTAGAAAGGACTGGGCAAGAAGTCTGGATGATGCTCTGTGGGCATACAGAACATCATTCAAGACTCCTATAGGGACCTCTCCATACCAGCTTGTGCATGGAAAAGCCTGTCATCTGCCAGTGGAACTAGAACACAAGGCCTACTGGGCAATCAGATTCCTAAACCTTGATGCAAAGGTAGCTGGAGAGAAAAGATTACTCCAGTTGAATGAGCTGGAGGAGTTCAAACTCAATGCTTTCGAAAATGATAAAATTTACAAGGAGAAAGCAAAAAGATGGCATGACAGAAGGTTCTGCTGTTTAACTCCAGGCTCAGATTATTCCCTGGGAAATTGAAATCCAGGTGGAAGGGATCATACGTGATTACAAGTGTGTCACCATATGGATATGTAGAGCATCAGGATATTGACTCTCACAAAAAGTTCATTGTTAATGGACAAAGAGTCAAACAATATCTTGAAGGCAATGTTGAGCAAAAATGCTCAAAACTGAGACTAAATTAAAAGCTCAGTCAAGTCCAGCTAAAGATAGTAAAAAAGCACTTGCTGGGAGGCAACCCAGCCATTATAAAAAATTAGATGTTTGTAACAATTATATAAGTCTATTTAATTTTGTTATCTATGTTAGTTACATGCATTTCAGTGAATAAGTCAGAGAAATGGAGGTTCAGGACATAAAGCAGAGGAATCACAGAGAAAATAAGCTCACTGGCGTCAAAACGCCAGTAAAGGGGCATTTTGGGTGTTAAATGCCATAATGGCTATCATTCTGGGCGTTTAACGCCAGAAATGGCAGCATTCTTGGCATTCAGAAAAACGCCCAGTAAAGAAGGAATCCTGGCGTTTAACGCCAGCCAGGGTATCTGGCTGGGTGTTAAACGCCCAAATAGGCAGTCAAGTGGGCGTTAAACGCCAGAATGGATAGCATTCTGGGCGTTTAACGCCAGGATGACACAAGGGAGGTAATTTTGTTTCCAATTCGATTTTTTTCAATTTTTTCATGTTTTAATTCAAAATTTTTGCATCAAACATATTTCAAATGTTCATCTTTCAATTTCTATTTTCAAATATTAATAATCTTTCCAATTCTTTTTAATTCTCTTTTTAATTCTTTTCAATTTCTTCCAAAACATTTTCAAAACTTACATATCTTTTCAAATTCTTTTCAAATCCTTTTAAACATTTTCTTGTATACAGTAATAAGTTTTCAAAATTAATTGCATCATTCTTCTTCTACTCCCTTCTTTCTTCTTTTGCTCGAGGACGAGCAAACCTTTTAAGTTTAGTGTGGAAAAAGCTTTGCTTTTTGTTTTTCCATAACTATTAATGACACCTAAGGCCGGATAAACCTTTAGAAAGAGGAAAGGGAAGGCAGTTGCTTCTAACTCTAAGTCATGGTTGATGGAGAGATTCATCTCAAAAGCCCATCACTAGAAAGAGGATGGAGCAAACAAGAGAGCCCACTCATGGACCTCAACAAGAGCCATGAGGGAAGAGCAACAAAGGCAAGGAAGAGACATAGAAGGGCTCAAGCACTCCATAGGATCTTCAAGAGGAAGAACTAGCCGCTGTCACTAAGGTGGAACCGTTCTTTAATTTCCTTGTTCTTATTTTTCTTTTTTTCGATTTTTATTCTTTGTGTTTTGTCTATGTCTTAAAGCTATGAATGTCCTATGAATTCTTCACCTTTCTTAAATGAAAAAAAAAATGTTTTTCTGAAAAAGAGAAGTACATGAATTTCGAATTCTATCTTGAAAATAATCTAATTATTCTGATGTGGTGGCAATACTTTTTGTTTTCTGAATGAATGCTTGAAGAGTGCATATTTTTTATAGTGAAGTTTATGAATGTTAAAATTGTTGGCTCTTGAAAGAATAATGAAAAAGGAGAAATGTTATTGATTATCTGACAAATCATAAAATTGATTCTTGAAGCAAGAAAAAGCAGGGAAGAACACAAAGCTTGCGAAAAAAAAAGAATGGCAAAAAAATAAAGAAAAAAAGAAAAAGAAAAAAAGGCTAAAAAAATCCTGGCAAGGGTAAAAAAAGGATCCAAGGCTTTGAGCATTAATGGATAGGAGGGCCCAAAGGAATAAAATCCTGGCCTAAGCGGCTAAACCAAGCTGTCCCTAACCATGTGCTTGTGGCGTGAAGGTGTCAAGTGAAAAGCTTGAGACTGAGCGGTTAAAGTCGTGGTCCAAGGCAAAAAGAGTGTGCTTAAGAGCTCTGGGCACCTCTAATTGGGGACTCTAGCAAAGCTGAGTCACAATCTGAAAAGGTTCACCCAGTTATGTGTCTGTGGCATTTATGTATCCGGTGGTAATACTGGAAAACAAATTGCTTAGGGTCACGGCCAAGACTCATAAAGTAGTTGTGTTCACGAATCAACATACTGAATTAGGAGAATCAATAACACTATCTAAATTCTGAGTTCCTATGGATGCCAATCATTCTGAACTTCAAAGGATAAAATGAGATGCCAAAACTATTCAGAAGCAAAAAGCTACTAGTCCCTCTCATCTAATTGGAACTGAACTTCACTGATAGTTGAAATTTATTATACTTTCTCTTCTTTTTATCCTATTTTGTTTTTAGTTTCTTGGGGACAAGCAACAATTTAAGTTTGGTGTTGTGATGAGCGGATAATTTATACCCTTTTTGGCATTGTTTTTACATAGTTTTTAGTATGTTTTATTTACTTTTTATTATATTTTTATTAGTTTTTATTCAAAAATCACATTTCTGGACTTTACTATGAGTTTGTGTGTTTTTCTGTAATTTCAGGTATTTTCTGGCTGAAATTGAGGGACTTGAGCAAAAATCTAATTCAGAGGCTGAAAAAGGACTGCAGATGCTGTTAGATTCTGACCCTCCTGCACTCAAAGTGGATTTTCTAGAGCTACAGAAACCCAATTGGCTCCCTCTCAGTTGCGTTGGAAAGAGACATCTTGGGCTTTCCAGAAATATATAATCTTCTATACTTTGCTTGATATTTGATGGCCCAAACTGGCAGTGATAGCCATCCTAAAACTTTCTGGCGTAAAACGCCAGAACTGGCATAATTCTTGGCGTTAAACGCCCATTTTGTCACCCAGGGTGGTGTTTAACTCCAACCTTGGGCATATGCACGTGAAAGCTTGAAAGCTCAACCCAGACACGCACCAAGTGGGTCCCAGAAGTGAATTTCTGCACTACCTGCACTTAGTTACTCATTTTATGTAAACCTAAGTTACTAGTTTAGTATAAAAACTACTTTTAGAGATTCATTTTTTGTAACTCATGACATTTTACACTTCATATTGTATCTTCTATGGCATAAGTCTCTAAACCCGACAGGTGGGGGTGAGGAGCTCTACTGTGTTTCAATGGATTAATGCAATTACTACTATTTTCTATTCAATCACGCTTGATTCTATTCTAAGATACTCGCTCGTACTTCAATCTTGAGAGTGTGATGATCCGTGACACTCATCATTATTCTCAATTCTATGAACACGTGCCTGACAACCACTCCCATTCTATCTGAGCTCAACGTAGTCATTGGGCGACAGCTTGAGTGTGTTTCTCTTGGATATCTAATACACGGACTGAGTCCGTGAGATTAGTATCTTCATGGTATAGGCTAGAATCATGGGCAGCATTCCTGGGATCCGGAAAGTCTAAACCTTGTCTATGGTATTCCGAGTAGGATCCGAGAAGGGATGACTGTGACGAGCTTCAAACCTGCGAATGTTTGGCGTAGTGACAGTGTGCAAAAGGACAAGGGTCTTATTCTGACGCTAGTGGGAACCGACGGATGATTAGCCGTGCGGTAGCTGTACATGGTATTTTTCATCCGAGACGAGAAATCCGACAGTTGATTAGCCATGCAGAGATCGTACCTGGTATTTTTCATACGAGAGGATCATAAAGCTTGCCATTGAAGGAAGCCATGCGTGTTTGGAGAAGAAGGCAGTAGGAAAGCAGAGATTCAGAGGATAGAGCATCTCCGGAACCTCAGCCTGTTTTTCATTACTGAATCATAAGTACTATTTATTTCATGTTATTTATTTTTCATAAATACAATCACTCTTATCATTAATCACCTGACTAAGATTTATAAAAAAACCATAGCTTGCTTCAATCCGACAATCTCCGTGGGATCGACCCTTACTCACGTAAGGTATTACTCAGACGACCCAGTGCACTTGCTAGTTAGTTGTGCAGAGTTGTGAAAAGTGTAATCACAATTTCATGCACCAACGCACACAGGTAGTATGCGCGCGCAAAGAAGCGTGCGGGCGCTGCAGACAGAAGGTAAATCGCATCCTGTGCGGACGCACAGAAGGAGGAAAGGGTTGGGTTCACACGCATAGCCTGTGCTTGCGCTGTGACCAGAGGGGTCGCCAAGGTCTGTGCGGGCGCACAGAAGCTATGCTCTTGCACAGGTTTTTTTTTTTGGCGTGTGCGGCCGCATGCATGGTGTGCGGTCGCACAGAAGGGAAAAAGAGGGTGGTGTACACATGCACAAGCTGTGCGCGTGCTGTGAACAGAGGGAGTGTTAGGGTTTGTGCATGCGCAAAATGGTGTGCGGACGCACAAGAATGGGAAAACAGGGGGAGTTGTGCGGACGCATAGGTCTCTGTTCTAGCAACAAAAATTTTGCCTCTAAGGCATCAAACATGACATCCAAATCAGGTTTTCAAGTCCCAAATCATTATAAAACTCCCAAAAACATATTATTCTACTAAAATTACCTAACAAACATCAAAATAAAACCGACTAACCAAGCAAAATAGCCAATTATTCGTGAAACGAAAGGTAAAAGAGAGAAAGTTAGAAGGATATTACCATGGTGGGGTGTCTCCCACCTAGCACTTTGGTTTATAGTCCTAAGTTGGACTTGGTGAGGAGATCTTTGTTAGGGCGGCTTATTCTTCCACTCTTCCTTGAATCTCCAACCATGTTTAATATTGATTTGACCTCCGGGGTCCCAAATGAATTGCGTCAAACTCCTAAGAGACTTCAAGCTAGCAACTAGGATCCTTAAGTATTGATTCTTGAAATTAATGTCTGGATCCCATACTTGATTTCCTCTATCACCATTGATATGCTTGTGCACTCCCCGGAATCCACTACATTGACTCTTGCACCAAAAGCGAGCTCCAAATGTTGAGTTGGCTCCCTTGATGAACATTCTGTTTTCTTGCCAATTAACATTCTTCTCTTCACCATCCACTACTCCAAGAAAGGTTCGAAGTTGACCATCCGTTTCTAAAATGGCATTTTGATGTGGGGCTAGAAATCTTGTTAGAGAAGTCTTCACCCGCTCAATTCGTTCTTGAACAACTATCTTCAGTTCTTGGTGAATAGAATCTTCCTCAACCTCTTTTGAATCTTCTTCATCCTCACTCAAGTAAAAAATTGGAGGTTGTGTGAAGTCCACATCAACATCTCCTTCCAAATCTAATAATGGAGGTCCATGAAGGTCATAGAAGGAATTACCCAAGTTGGACAAAAAATCTTGAATGAAGGAATCCTCTTGATCAATTCCTACCCACTCTTCATTTATCTCCGTTTGCCCTTTATGTTGTGACTTGACATCTTCTTCTTGATTTTGCAATTCTTCTTTCACTCCACACTTTTTACTTGGTCCCACACATTCATCTACTATAATTTCTTGCTTGTGACATGAACGTAATGAAGCTAAATGATCCAAAGCTTTTGCTAAGGTAGACATGACTTGCTCTTGCTTCTTTCGAAACTCTTGTTGTTCTTGAATGAGCATGTGAATTACTTCTTGTGTGGCTTGATCCATATATGAAGATGAAGATTGAGGTGATGAAGGTTGACAATCAAACTCATGAGGGTAAGGGTTTTGTATGTAGTGAGGTAATGATGTGTAAGATTAGTGACTATAAAGGTAAGTGTTTGGGTTCTATTGGGGTGCATTGTGGTGATGGTGTGAAAAAGTCATCATGAAAATATAAACAAAATCCTACTAGGATAAACAACCAAACAACCAAAAAGAGCTATTTACACTATTAACATATTCACAACAACCAAAAGATATAACACTAATTGCATTCCCCGGCAATGGCGCCAAATTTGATAAGATTCCCAAATGCACGGGTTTGGATTTTCACACTAAAAATAGAATTTATCCGTTGCAAGTATAGTCCAAACCTAACAATTGAACATCAATCAAATTATAAATTCAAATCAAAGTAACCAAGATCAAGAGTAATTCAACCTCGAGTCGTTCTCCCTAGGATGCAATCGGAAGTGTTTCTCTTTCAGTTGTGAGGTAAAGAGGGTTTTCAAGCAAGAAATAAAAGATTAAAAGAACTAAGCAATAAAAGAACTGAGCAATGATCAAAATTGTAATTAATGCAAGTAAAAGAAAACGAGGTCAAAACTAGTGAAAATGCTATAAATGCAATAAAGAGCCTTGACTTGGGAATGAGAATCCAAGGAATCCTATCATCGCCATAACCACAACTATGATAATTATGATGAGTCAATCTTGCCTAGTTAACCCCAACCATCGAGGAGTAAGTCAAGCAAGCATAATTGACCTTAATCCATAAGTGCTAACCAACTTACCAAACTAGTTGATAAAAGGCTAGCGTCAATGGAAACAAGAGTCAACTAACTACCCAAGAATTACCACAAAATGTCGGACATTATGACTCTAGTATCCTGGGAACTCAAATCACAAGCCAAGGTGGGAAAATCTACTCAAAAGCTAGAGTTGGCATTTTCACAAACACCTTGTATGCCTAAAAGTAAAACATGGAAAATTGCAAAGTAAAATGGAAAACTATAACCAACTATCAACAAAACCAAACATAAACAAGCAATCAAACATAAAGGAAGCATGAAACATAAAATTCATTAATCAAAACCTCAAGAAACACAAAATTACAATATGAACAAAGTAACTTGAACCAAAAGGAAGTGAAAATAAAAGTGCTTTAATTAAAGGGGAAATTAAGACTACTTACAATTGAAGTAAATTCAAAAATCAAAGCTTGCTATAAAATGCTACAATGGAAATTGATAAACCCTAGGAGAGCTCTCTACTCTACACTACTCCTACTCCTAATACTATGGAAAACTATGTAAAATTGTGCTTCAATGCCCCCCACCCCCCTCTTTGATAAGTGTTTAATTCTCCTTTATATAGCACTCCAAAACAGCATTTCAGCCTTCCAAAAATGAGACAAGGGCCTCCAAATTCGCGCAACACATGTTTCATTAATAGAATCACGTGCAGGGACTTGTGCGGTCGCACAGATGTGTGCATCCACACACTCGGCTGAAAATTGACCTGTGCGTACGCACAGGTGCTTGTGCATACGCACACTTGAAAATTCTTGCTTGTGCGCATGCACGCAGGGTTGTGCACACGCACACTTCGCTGTGTGTGCCTTTCTTTGTTTTCTTCATGTTTTCTCCCTTGTACATGCTTTCTTCCATTTTTAGCCATCCATTCTTGCCTCTAAGGCCTGAAATCACTCACAACCCATATCACGGCATCGAATGACATAAAAGTGGAATTAAAAATCACTAATCTAAGCATTAAAATGCATGTTTTCACATTTAGAATCAAATTAGGGATCAAACACAAAAGTATGCTATTTTGGTGCTTAAGTGTGAGTTCATGTGCTAGAATCTATCCAAATTGAGTCAAAATACATCGGAAAATATAGACTCATCAAAGAGCAACAAAGGCAAAGGAGTGAGATTGAAGAGATCAAGCATCACATTGGATCCTCAAGGAGGAGCACTAGCCGCCACCGTTAAAGGTGGACTCGTTCTCTTTTACTTCCTTTCCTTTTCTGTTTTCTGTTGTGTTATTTGTTTTCCTGTTCTAGTTGCATGATCATTTTCATTGATGTCTTAAAGTTGTAAAATGTTCCATATATCTCTCACCTTGCTTAAAAGAAAATTTTATTTGAAAAGAATTGAGAGATGCATAAATTTCCAGTTTAAAATAAGAATAGTTTGATTTTGTTGATGTGGTGACTTTGCTTTTGTTTTCTGAATGTATGAATAAGCAGTACATATTTGAAGTTGAAATTATAGAATGTTGGCTCTTGAAAGAATAAGAAAAAATGAAAAATATTATTGATGATCTGAAAAATCAATAAAAATTGATTCTTGAAGCAAGAAAAAGTAGCAAAAAGAAAAAAAAAGGAAAAAAGCTTGCATGCAAAAAAAAAAAAAAGAAAAAAAGTGGCGAACAAAATAAATAAATAAAAACCAAGTAGAAAAAGCCAATAGCTCTTTAAACCAAAAAGCAAGAGCAAAAAGCCAACAACCCTTTAAACCAAAAGACATTGGTAAAAGTATCTAAGGCTTTGAGCATTAATGGATAGGAGGGCCTAAACGAATAAAATCCTGGCCTAAGCAGCTCAACCAAGCTGTCCCTAACCATCTGATTTTAGCGTGAAGGTGTCATGTGAAAAGCTTGAGACTGAACGGTTAAAGTCGTGGTCCAAAGCAAAAAGAGTGTGCTTAGGAACTCTGGACACCTCTATCTCGGGAATCTAGCAAAGCTGAGTCACAATCCGAAAGGGTTCACCCAATTAAAGTGTTTGTGGCATTATTGTATCCGGTGGTAATACTGGAAAACAAGGTACTTAGGGTCACGACCAAGACTCTAAAAGATGTGTTCAAGAATAAAAAAGAACTGAACTAGGAGAGTCAATAATATCATCTGGATTTTGAGTTCCTAAAGATGACAACCATTCTCAGTTTCAATGGATAGTGAGATGGCAAAACTATTCAGAAATAAAAAGCTACTAAGTCCCGCTCATCTAATTGTAACTAAGCTTCATTGGAAACCTAGAAGTTTATTGTATCTTTATTTTCTTTTCTATCCTAGTGTGTTTTTAGTTGCTTGGGGACAAGCATCAGTTTAAGTTTGGTATTGTGATGAGCGGATATATTATACGCTTTTTGGCATCATTTTCATATAGTTTTTAGTTGTTTTGGTTTATTTTTTATTAAGTTTTTATAGGTTTTAGTGTTAAATTCACATTTTTGAATTCTACTATAAGTTTTTGTGTTTTTGTACAATTTCAGGTAATTTCTGGCTGAAATTAAGGAGCCGGAGAAGAAGTCAGATTCAGAGACAGAGAAAGCACTGCAGATGCTGTCCGGATCTGACCTCCTTGCACTCAGAAGAGTTTTTCTGGAGCTACTAAAGCCCAAATGTATAATAATCCATGCTTTGCTTCAGATTCGAAGGCCAAAAACTAGCATCCAATGCCAGCTTCCTGCCCCTGATTAGAGGACTTTTGTGTGGTTTAGAATTCACAAATGAATCTTCGTTGCAAGTATAGTTTCTAAACCAACAATAATCCTTTCATACAAAAATTTGCTTGTCACAAGTACAAACCCCTAAATTTATAAACCGAAGTATTAAACCTTGGGTCGTTCTCCCTTGGAGTTGCAATAGAGTGTCTTGTTATTGGTTATGGGGCTATGTTTGGGGTTTTGAGGTTTTAGACATGAAAAGTAAATGGCAATGAAAATAAACTAGCAACTAAGAAAGCTCTTGGTAAGGTTATGAGAATTAGAAGTCCTATCCTAGTTATCCTCCTCAATTGTGATCATAAATTGTCCATTGCTACCACCTAGTTAACCTCTAATCATGCAGGAAAGTCAAGTGGATGAATCAACTTAATTCCACAAGTCCTAGCCAACTCCCAAGGGAAAGACTAGCTTTAGTGGTATCCAAATCAATTAGCAACTTCTAATTATCAATCAACAAAGGAATTAGATAACTCAAGCGTCACTAATTACTCTACGAAAGCCAAGAGGTACAAAATCTACACTAAAGACCAACCAAGCATTTCATCAAACACTTGGAAGGCACTAAAGAAAAGTATAGTAAATTGATAACAAGAATAGAATCTAACAATAATTATTGTAAGAAATCAATAACAACAATCAAAAGGAACACAATTATTATGAGTTACCTCTAATTGAATTGAAAGAGAAGAGAAGGAACAAAAGTAGATCTACAACAAATATAGAAACAACATAAAGGAAATTACAATAAAAGAATAGAAGAAGATGATTGCAACAACAAAGAATTAAGAAGCAAAAGTAGAATAAGGCATGAATTGAAACCTAGATCTAAGAACTAATCCTAATCCTAATTCCTAATCCTAGAGAGAAGTGAGAGCTTCTCTCTCTAAAACTAACTTTCCCTCTAAAACTACTCTAAAACTACACTAATGTGTGAAAGTATGTAAAGTATGTTGATTCCCTCAATAGCATCAGAAATGAGTTAGATTGGGCCCATAAGGCTTTAGAATTCGCTGGCCATGTATTGCTTTAAGTGGATCATATGGCAGCAACGACGCGTGCGCGTACAGTGCGTGTACGCATCACCATACGTGTAGCAACTATGGTAAATCTTATATCGTTTTGAAGCCCCAGATGTTAGCTTTCCAACGCAACTAGAACCGCATCATTTGGACCTCTGTAGCTCAAGGTATGGTCATTTAAGTGCGAAGAGGTCGGCTTGACAGCTTTTGCTATTCCCTCATTTCTTCATGAGTTCTCCATTTTTACATGCTTTTCCATCATTCCCTTGATCCAATCTTTGCCTTCTAAATCTGAAATCACTTAACAAACATATCAAGGCATCTAATAGAATCAAGGTGAATTAATTTTAGATATTTTGAGTCCTAAAACCATGTTTTCACTCTTAAGCACAATTAAAGGAGAAGTTATAAAACCATGCTATTTCATTGGATAAATGTAGGTAAAAGGTTGACAAAATCCTCTAAATTCAACACAAGATAAACCCTCCAAATGGGGTTTATCAGCCCCCTTCCATGCATACAGCGCCCAAAGAGCAGAACCCAGCGTCCAAACGCCCAGAGAAGACCCCCTAGCCAGCATTCAATGCCTTAGGAGCCTCATAGCACGTGGATCTCATCAAATCTCAACCTAAACACTCACCAAGTGGGCTCCAGAAGTGGATTTTAGCAATAGAAAGATTGTTTTACCCTTACTAGTCAACTGTTTAGTATTTAAAGTGTTTGTAGTGCTAAAATCCACTTCTGGGGCCCACTTGGTGAGTGTTTGGACCGAGATTTGATGTGATCCACGTACTATGAGGTTTCTTGGGTGTGAAACGCCAGCTAGGGGTCCTCTTTGGGCCTTTGGACGCTGGGCTCTGCTCTTTGGGCGCTGGACGCTTGGAAGAGGGCAGGAAGCTGTCGTTGGATGCCAGTTTTGGGCCTTCTAATCCGAAGCAAAGTATGGACTATTATCTATTGCTAGAAAGCTCTAGAAGCCAACTTTCCATAGCCATTGAGAGTGCTCTATTTGAACTTCTGTAGCTCCAGAAAAGCTCTTTCAAATGCAAGTAGGTCAGATCTAGACAGCATCTGTAGTGCTTTCTCTGTCTCTAAATCAGACTTCGGCTCCAGCTCGTCAATTTCAGCCAGAAAATACTTGAAATCGTTCAAAAACACAAAAACTCATAGTAGAATCCAAAAATGTGATTTTAACACTAAAACCTATAAAAACTCAATAAAAACTAAACAAAAACTACTAAAAACTATATGAAAGTGATGCCAAAAAGCGTATAAAATATCCGCTCATCATAACACTAAACTTAAACCGTTGCTTGTCCCCAAGCAACAAAAAACACAGTAGGATAAAAAGAAAATTAAGATAAAATAAATTTCTATTTTTCAAATGAAGCTTAGTTAAAATCAGATGAGTGGGACTTAGTAGCTTTTTGCTTCTGAACAGTTTTGGCATCTCAATATCCATTGAAACTCAGAGATGTTGGCATCCTTAGGAACTTAGAATCCAGATAATATTATTGACTCTCTTAGTTAATCTTATTTTGATTCTTGAACACAGCTTTCAGAGTCTTGGCCGTGACCCTAAGCACCTTGTCTTCCAGTATTACCACTAGATACAATAATGCCACAGACACTTTAACTGGGTGAACCTTTTCAGATTGTGACTCAGCTTTACTAGAGTCCCCAGATAGAGGTGTTCAGAGTTCTTAAGCACACTCTTTTTGCTTTGGACCACGACTTTAACCACTCAGTCTCAAACTTTTCACTTGACACCTTCATGCCACAAGCACATGGTTAGAGACAGCTTGGTTTAGCCGCTTAGGCCAGGATTTTATTCCTTTGGGCCCTCCTATCCATTAATGCTCAAAGCCTTGGGCCCCTTTTACCCTTGCCTTTTGGATTAAAGAGTTATTGGCTTTTTTAATCTGCCCTCCTTTTCCTGCATTTTTGGGCAGTAATGGATTTTTCTGCTTTTTATTTTTTTCTTTTCACCATTTTTTTTTGCATGCATATAATTTTTTTTCTTTTGCAAGATGCTTTTTCTCTTTCTTTTTGCTGCTTTTTCTTGCTTCAAGAATCAATTTTCATATTTTTCAGATTATCAATAATATTTTTCCTTTTTCCTTATTCTTTCAGCAATCAACATTCTAAAATTTCAACTTCAAACATGCACTGTTTATTTGATACATTCAGAAAACAAAAGTAAATGACACCACATCAACATAATTAAACTAATCTTATTTTAAACTTGTAATTCATACATCTCTCAAATCTTTTCAATAAGAATTTTTTTTTTTTAAGTAAGGTGAGAGATATATGGAACATTTCACAACTTTAAGACATCAATGCAAATGATCATGCAATTAGAACAAGAGAACAGATAAAACATAACAGAAAAATAGAAAAATAATAGGAAAGGAGTGTAAAGAGAATGAATCCAGCTGAATGATGGTGGCTAGTGCTCCTCTTTGAAGATCTAATGTAGTGCTTGATCTCTTCAATGTCACTCCTTTGTCTTTGTTGAGCGGCTGCACGGGCTCTTGTGCATGCCTCCTAGTTTGCTCCATCCTTTTTTTCCATACTTAAGAGTGGTAAAAGTCACAAAGCAAAGCTTTTGCAACACCAAACTTAGGATTTTTTCTCGTCCTCGAGCAAATATGATCATTAGGAAAGAAGAAGATGGGGTAGGTGGAGCTTCTGTGGGACCTCTAGGTCTTGAGAGACTAGGGAATTCCAGATTTCGTACTTCTCTGCATTGGTATTTGAACACCCAGGGGCTGCTCCCTGGCTGGCATGCAACACCAGCAATGCTCCCCACTTAGGGCATTGAACGCCCAGTAGGGATATCCTGGCTGGCGTTCAACTTTGACACTCTTTTCGGAGTGTTCTATTTTTACTACTGTGAATTCTGTCTCTTGACTGGTGCACATGACCATGACTCTGACAACTGAAAGGAAAAACAAAAAGAAAGAAAACAAATTTAGTTGAGTAAGGTTGGGTTGCCTCCCAACAAGCGCTTCTTTAGTGTCTTTAGCTGGACTTCACTGTACTTCAAAGATAAGTTTTACAATTAAAATGATTTGAATTTAAGATTTGAAATTTGAAAAAATTAAAATTTGAATTTTGAAATTTCAATTTGAAAATTGAATTTTGAAATTTGAATTTTAAATTTTGAAAAGATTTGAAATTTGGAAAGATTTAATTTTGAAAATTGAAATTTGAAATTTGAAATTTTAGATTTTGAAATTGAATTTTTGAAATTTTAATTTTAAATTTTTGAATTTTGAAAGTTAAAATTTTAAATTTGAAATAAGATAAGATATGAATTTTGAAAAAGATATGATTTTTGAAAAAGATATGATTTTTAATTTTGAAAAGATTTGATTTTTGAAAGCTTGACAAGTAAGATATGATACGATAAAAATTAAAAAATAAAAATCTGAATTTTTAAAGGAAATTTTGAAAATTAAGTTAAAAGTTGGTTAGAAAAGATATTTTTTATTTTTGAAATTAATGAGGAAAGAGAGAAACAAGTAAAAGACACCAAACTTAAAATTTTCAGATCCAATGCACCCAATTTTTGAAATTTTGGAGGGAAAATACAATGGGACACCAAACTTAAAAATTTTAAGATCAAAACACAAACAAAATACAAGAACACTTTAAAGACTAACAAGAACACGAAGAACAAGACTCAAAGAAATTTAAAGAACACAAGAACACATAAAGAACACCAAACTTAAAATTTTTAGAAAAATAAAATGAAATTTTCGAAAATTAAAGAAAAATAACAAGAAAATACCAAACTTAAAATTGAAACAAGATTTAACCAAAGAAAAATTATTTTTGAAAGAATTTTAAAAGGAAGATACCAAAAAATCGAAAATTGCTGTAATTAATAAATACAAATACTCAAAGAAGCAAAAATTTACCAAGAACATAAACAAAAAGACTCAAACAAAGAACAAAGATTAAACAAAGAAAATAAAAATATTTTTTTTAAAAGCTTTCTAATTTTTGAAAAAAAAATTGAAGAATAAAAATAAAAGATTCAACAAGAACACAAACAAAGAATCTCAGACAGAAAGCTAAGGATGTTTGAAAATAAACATTTTGAAAAAGGCTATTTTTTTGGAAAAAGCTTTAAAATTTTCGAAAAAAATTAACGAAGAAGAAAACAAAAATTAAAAGACTTAATTTGGAATGATAAAGAAAAGAAGATAAAAATTACCTGATCTAGGGAGCAAGACAATGCGTCAATTTGTCCAAACTCAACAATCCCCGGCAACAACGCCAAAAACTTGGTGCGTACGAAATCCCACAGCTTCGTACTAATGTACCAGCAAGTGCACTGGGTCGTCCAAGTAATACCTGAGTGGGTCAAGGTAGATCCCACAAGGATTGTGGTTTAAAGCAAGCTATGGTTATCTTGCAGATCTTAGTCAAGCAGATCAGAAGGTTGTTTGAAGTTGTAAGAGTAATGTATACCTTAAATCATCAATAGGAATATGAGAAAAGGTTAGAAGGTGTTTTTGGATACAGAATTGTATTATGACTTTTGGAATCAGCAATAGGGATATGTTGAAGGATTGAAGTTGCGTTGTCTTTCTGAATTAACTTGGTATTACTACTCTCTTTGCTTGTGAGTGATTTTTTCAATGGCAGGCTGTATGTGATTGACACTGGTTTGAGCAGCTGCAAATACTCCTCTGTATCTGAGGATGTTGTACCTTGGGTTCTAGCCTCTACCACAGAGACCCTAATCTTCCCGGAAATTGGCTGAACTGATGTCTCGAGAAGTCCCCAATGAAATCATGGATTAGCCGTCTGAGAGACGTATATTCAAGTTGGTGGTTCATCATTGTACGATGAAGGACGCACTCTGAACCCATGTAGAATGCGATAACCTTATGCCAGTTCAACGCATTCATATTGATGAAGAACGAATATACATCTTTGAATTAATCAAACACGGATTGACGAGAAACAGTAGTAGTTTTATTAATTCATAGGATGCAGCAGGGCTCCTCCGCTCAACCTAGGAGGTTTAGAAACTTATACGGAAATTAAAATACAATGGTGAAAATGAAAATACGGCTGAATGGTGTATGATGTCTCTCAAAATCATGTAAAATACACTTTAAATACTAAACATATGACTAGTAAGGATAAAACAGTCTATTTAGTGCTAAAATCAACTTCTGGGGCCCACTTGGTGAGTGTTTGGGCTGAGCTATGATGAGATCCACGTGCTATGAGGTCTCTTTGGGCGCTGGACGCTTGGAAGGGGGCAGGAAGCTGTCATTGGATGCCAGTTTTGGGCCTTCTAATCCAAAGCAAAGTATGAACTATTATATATTGCTGGAAATCTCTGGAAGTCAGCTTTCCATAGCCATTAAGAGTGCTCCATTTGGACTTCTGTAGCTCCATAAAAGCTCTTTCAAATGCAAGCAGGTCAGATCTAGACAGTATCTGCAGTGCTTTCTCTGTCTCTGAATAAGACTTCTGCTCTAGCTCCTCAATTTCAGCCAGAAAATATCTAAAATTGTCCAATAACACAAAAACTCATAGTAGAATCCAAAAATGTGATTTTAACATTAAAACCTATAAAAATGCAACAAAAACAAAACAAAAACTACTAAAAACTATATGAAAGTGATGCCAAAAAGCGTATAAAATATCCGCTCATCACGGATTTAGTCGCTATTGTGGTTGCACCACTGGTTTGGTGTCATCCTCCAGCAGGATTTTATGCGTGTATCGGGCCGGGCTAATGCCCTTAAGGTCACTTATAGTCCACCCAAGGACGGTCTTGTGTGTTTTGAGCACTTGAAGTAGTGCTTCTTCTTCCTGTGGCTCTAAAGCAGAGCTTATGATTACAGGATAAGTATCTCCATCTCCGAGAAATGCATATTTCAGGGAGGATGGTAGTGGCTTGAGCTCAAGCTTTGGAGTTTTCTCCTTATCCTCAGAGGTTTCCTCTGAATTAGGCTGGGCATTTGTAAGGATGTCATTCAGCCCTTCCTTGAGACTTTCGGCCATAATTACCTCTTCCACCAAGGAATAAATGAGGTCAATGCTCATGCATTCCTCAGGGGTTTTTGGATACTACATAGCCTTGACAACATTCAGTACGAACTTTTTCTCATTGACTCTCAGGGTTACTTCCCCTTTTTCAACATCAATGAGGGTATGTCCTGTAACTAGCTAGGAAGGGTCTCCCTAGGATAACGGATGCATTCTTGTGCCCTTCCATGTCCAACACCACAAAGTCAGTCAGAAAAGTAAAGGGTCCAACCCTAACAATCATCTCTTCAATTACGCCTGATAGTATCTTGATAGAACCATCAACAAGTTGAAGGCATTTGCGGGTTGGTTAGACTTCATCAGTCAAACAAAGTTTCTTTATTAATGAAGCAGGTATTAGGTTGATGCTTGCTCCAAGGTCACATAGAGCTGTCCTTGTACAAGCATTATGACTCTTAAGTTTCTCTGGTAAGTTGTTCTGAATGATTGCACTACACTGTTCAGTGAGGAGAACTATTTTAGTCTCTCTCCAATCCTTCTTATGACTCAAAATGTCTTTCATAAACTTAGCATAAGAAGGTATATGTTCAAGAGCCTCTGCAAAAGGGATCTTGATCTCTAATGTTCCGAGATGGTCCACAAAGCGGGCAAACTGTTTATCTTTTTCCTCTTGATGGAGCTTCTGAGGAAATGGCATTGTAGCCATATATTAATCAATCTTAGTTGATGAAGACCGAGTGCCATGTGTGTTAGAAGGGGGGTTACTAGCTTGCTTAGGAGGGTTGTTATTAGTAAGTGACTGGCCTCCCTTACTTGGGCGTTCAACACCCATATTGCTGCCCCCTGTTGGGCGTTCAACACCAGGGATGGATTCCTCTTATTGGCGTTGAATGTCAATGACATTCTTCTTTGGGCATTCAATGCCTTTAGAGACGTCTTGGACATCAGTCTGGTGTCCTTCTGTTTGCTTTTCTTTCTTGTTGTATTGATGTTGGGTGTTTAAGGATTTCCCACTCCTCAGTTGAATAACCTGGAATTCCTCTGTTATTTGCTTAGATAACTGCTGCCTTGTTTGACTCAGCTGGGCTTCTACATTCCTGTTAGAAGCTTGGCTTTCTCGTAAAACCTCTTGCAGTTCCAATAGTTGTTGGGCAAGGGCATGCAGCTGCTAAGTCAATGGGCCATCCTATTCTAGAGGGTTAGGTTCAGTAGATACTGCCTTAACCTCTCTTTTCATAGAGGTCTCAACAGCTGAGTACAGATGCTGACAGGGACGGATTTATATGTAAGTCAGTGGGAGCAAGTGCCCCCAGTAGAGTTTGAAATTTTTTTACCTAATACATAGTAACAGAATTTATTTGTCCCACTATATAATTAAATTTGACCCCACTGTAATTTAATTTCACTTATTAACTTCAATTATCTAAAAATAAATGGTAATTTAAGATTTAAATAAATTTGTTACAATAACCTTTAAAAAGAAGGAGTGAAATAATTATAGATTTGTTATTTTATAATTGCAATTAATAAATATATTTAAAATTAAAAAAAAAACTTATTTATATATTTAGTGAATATCACTATTGTGCCGTGTATATATATTATATATATTTGATTATTTGTTCAAAACAGAGGTAACTACCAATTTAATATCTAAAAGATTCAGGCACACACAAAATAATCGTTGAATGATTTGAAAATTGCAATAAAAATAACTAATAAATATTATATTTATTAAAAGTGACAAAAAAAACTTTCGTACTTGACAAATGACATATTCATTTAATCTAAATTGTTTTGCTAACGTTTGAATAAATATTTAGAAGATGCACAAAAATATTTACAACAAAATCTGATTTCTAGATTTTTTTTATTTTTCATAAAAATTTAACCATTCACAATTAAAAAAAATTTTAAAAAATTTAGTTGACATAAAATTATAAATTTTTGAGAATAAAAATATCTTATTTTTAATGTTACCTGCAAAAAATTACATCAAAATAAGACATCTAAAGTCTTTTTTTAAAATATATATATTTAATGTATATCTAGTTTTTCGGGACTTATTTGTTGTTAACATCTTTTAAAGTTATTTTTTATTGGCGATGAAAAAATAACTATTAAATATTAATATTAAATTAAAAATGAATAATAAAAATATTAATCTTATAGTGACAATTAAATAAAAAATGGTTAAATCTATAATAATAATAATAAAATATGAAATAAAAATAGTATTGTTTATTCATTGGTGTCTTCTTTTTAAGTTAACTTTAGTTATTTTTGGGACAACATCAGTTGAAAAAAACTTTTTTAAATATGAATATTATAAAGAATCGATTTTGTAATCGTATGAAAGATGAATTTTTAAATCGTTATTTAACGACATATATAAAAATATAGACATTTGATTGTATTGACAATGAAAAGATTATTTAATTTTTTTTAAAATATAAAAACTAAAAAAATGAAAATTTTAATTATATATATTATTATTTAAATTATTATTTTAGTATTTTAATTTGTTGATTATATAATTTAAAGACTAATTATATTTTATAATAACAAAGTATAATTATAAAAATTATTATCATATTATGTATATTTTGTCCCCACTCACAAAATTTTCTGGATCCGTCACTGGATGCTGATTAGTAGCAACTATCTCAATAAGCTTGCGAGCCTCTTCAATGGTCTTTCTCATATGTATGGAACCACTAGCAGAGTGGTCCAAAGACATTTTAGCCATGTCTAAAAGTCCATAGTAGAAGATGTCTAATTGTACCTATCCAAAAAATATTTCAGTGGGATATTTTCATAGCATCCATTTATACCTCTCCCAGGCATCATAAAGAGATTCACTATCTCCTCGTGTCAAGCCTTGGATGTCCAGTCTCAACTGGGTCATCTTCTTTGGGAGAAAGTATTGATTTAAAAATTCATTTGCTAACTATTTCTAAGTTTTCAAGCTATCCTTGAGTTGGTTATCCAACCACCTCTTTGTTTGGCCCTTTACAGCAAAGGGAAAGAGTAATAGTCTGTAGACATCTTGGTCTACTCCCTCATTTGTACTGTGTCAGCAATCTGTAAGAAATCTGCCAGGAACTCAGTAGGTTCTTTCTGTGGAAGTCCAGAGTATTGGCAATTTTGCTGCACTAGGGTAATGAGTTGAGGGTTTAGTTCAAAGCTAATTGCTCTGATGTGAGGTATGCTAATACTTCTTCCATAGAAGTCAGCAGTGGGGTTTGTATAGGACCCCAGAGTTCTTCTGAACTCTTCATTCCCATTTAGGTTCATGATGAAGAAAGGTAGAAGAAGAAGAAGAATTAAAGTATTTTTGTTTTTTTGTTTTATTTATTTATTTAATCTGAAATTAAAATTAATCAATTAAAAAGAACTAATTAATGAATTTCAAAAAAAAAAGAAAGAGGAGTAGAAGAGGATATTTCGAAAATTAGGAGAGAGAAGATACGTAATTGATTAAGAAAGATTTGAAAATAAGATAAGATAGTAGATTAGAAAAGATTTGAATTTAAAATTTGAAATTTGAAAATTAAATTTAAAATTTCGAAATTTGAAATTGAAATTTGAATTTTGAAATTTGAATTTGAAATTTTAAAATTTAAAATTTGAAATTTTGAATTTTGAAAAAGTCAACAAGATAAGATAAAGGTTTGGAAAAGATTTGAAATTTGAAAAGATTTGATTTTGAAAAGATTTGATTTTAAAATTCTAAATTTTGAAGTTTGAAAATTTTGAATTTTGAAAAAAGATAAGATTTTTGAAATTTAAAACTAAGATAAGATAAGATAAAAATTTAAAAATTAAAATCTGAATTTTTAATGTGAATTTTCGAAAATTAATTAAAATAAAAATAAAAAATATATTTTTTATTTTTGAATTTAATGAGGAAAGAGAAAAACAAAAAGAAGACACAAAACTTAAAAATTTTTAGATCAAAACCACCTAGTTTTCGAAAATTTGAAGGAGAAACACAAAAGGACACTAAACTTAAAAATTTTTAAGATAAAAAAAAAACAAGAACACTTTGATGATTAAGAAGAACACCAAGAACAAGACTCAAAAAATTCAAAGAACACAAGAACATTCAAAGAACACCAAACTTAAAATTTTTGAAAACCAAACACAAAATTTTCGAAAAATTAAAGAAAACAACAAGAAGATATCAAACTTAAAGATTGACACAAGATTTAAACGAAGAAACTATTTTTGAAAATTTTTAGAAAGAAAGACTAAATAATTTTGAAAACTTCAACAAGAACAAAAACAAAATACTCAAACCAAAAACAAAGATTAAACAAAGAAAATAAAATTTTTTGAAAAATATTTTAGATTTTTTTTCCGAAAATAAAGAAGAAGAAAATAAAAATAAAATCTAACAAAATTAAAGATAATACCTGATCTCGGGAACAAGATAATCCGTCAGTTGTCCAAACTCGAACAATCCCCAGCAACGGCGCCAAAAACCTGATGCACGAATCCCCACACTTCGTACAACTGTACCAACAAGTGCACTGGGTTGTCCAAGTAATACCTGAGCGAATCAGGGTCGATCCCACGAGGATTGTAGTTTGAAGCAAGCTATGGTTATCTTGCAAGTCTTAGTCAGGCGAATCAAGAAGTTGTTGGGTTGAATGCATATCAGGAATAGTGTATAAAATACTTTGTAAATTTGAATGAAATCAGTAATAGGAAGATCGTTAAGGATTGGAGTTGCTTTGTCCTTCTGAATTAACTCTGGTCTTACTGTCTCCTTCTATTGTGAATGATTTCTTCTATGGAAGGCTGTATGTGATCAACGACATATGGCCACGGTCATCAATCTCTTCTACTTTAGATCAAACACAGTATGGCCGCGGTCATCCAATCTGAACGAGGGTAAAGCTCTAGTAGTTCATTCTCTTTGGTGATCCTACTCAAAACGCCACAGACAAGGTCGAATCTTCTGGATCAGAGAATGCTGCTCCTCTGGGTTCTAGCCTCTACCACAGAGACCCTAATCTCCCTGTAAATTGGCTGAACTAGTGTCACAAGAAGTCCCCAATGAAGTCGTGGATTAGTCGTCTGAGAGATGTATAATCAAGCTGGCAGTTCGATGCTTTCCGTTCACGTATTCACACGAACCCAAGAAGATACGGGTGGTTGTCAAGCATGCGGTCTTGGTATGATGAACAGAGTTGATTGTCATGGATCATCCCATTCACCATGTTGAAGAATGAATATACATCATAGAATTAAATCAAAGACGGATTGAAGAGAAATAGTAATAC